>NC_081430.1:54233048-54298048 GCF_949786415.1 Peromyscus eremicus | reverse complement strand
CTGGTATGGGGAGTGCTTGCCCCTCCCTGTCTCTATGCCTCACTGTTCCCAGAAGGACCCCTGTAATGGCTTATGCCTCTATGCATCTCTTCCCTCAGGACTGCTACACATGCAGTACCACCGCACAGGCTGCTGGGGGCACCGTTGCCACTGCACTCTGACCAGCCAGCCTGCCACCCTCCTCCTTACCTCTCCTGCCCCTGAGACCCAGGGAGAGGGAAAAATGGGGTCTTCCTTGAACTCTGCATGCCCCTCCTCATGGACCTCAATCCACTGACCTGCCTGGAAAGTCCTTCCAGACTCTCACAGCCTGACCGCTTCCACTGAACCTCTATTGAGTTCTTCTCCGGAAGCTGCAGCTGCTCTTCTCTGGAAAGCAGCCCCATCCACCGCATTCACTCATTCAACAGACTTTCAACTACCCATGAACCTTACCCTCTGCACACACTGGGGTTAGTGCAGGGATAAAACGGCCAGTAAAGTGAGATGGATCCCCACCATCATGGGGCTGAAGATCTCTACAAAGACACAGATATTCAACAAAGCAGCGGGGCTGAAGATCTCTGGGGGAAAAGAAACCAGTGCTGGGGGCTTAGTGTGCCTGGAGGAGTGCAAAGTCTGCTTCCCTTCCCCATGACCACCTGTGCCCAGCTTGCCAAATGCCAAAATAGCCATGATTGTGTGTGAGCAGTTTCTTAGCACCATCCCCAGGCCAGAGCTCAGAATATGCTGAACAGTACATCTCCTGTCTTTATTGAAACATCATCCAAATTAACACTGACAATAATCAATATCTTGATCAATGGAGACTTGTAAACAGCAGCTGGAAAGTGTTTTTCAATAGTAGTGGCCTCCCTCAGATGTTGTCAAGGCTGGTGAGTGGCTGTCATCCAGATGTCCACCCATTCTTCCATTAACCCATTCAGTTACCCATTCTTCTCCCCATTCATTCATTTAACTATCAAACTCCTTGTTCATCTACCCAACAGTCCATCCATCCATCCACCCATCCATCCATCCATCCATCCATCATTCATCCATCCATCCACCCATCCATCCATCCATTGTCTATCCATTCATCCATCATCCATCCATCCATCATCCACCATCCATCCATCTATCTATACTCTCATCTTTCCATCCAATCATTTAACTACCCAACTAGTCATTCATATTCCCAAAAGTCCATCTCCCTATTATCCATCCACCCTTCCATCTCCCTATATTTTCACTTAACTACCCAGGTACTCAGTCATTTACTCATCCGTCCACCCATCCATCCATTCATTATCAGTTCATCCACACATCTATCCATTTACTCATTCACCTTCCCATCTATCTACTATTCAGTGTGAATTTACCAATTCCTTACCAGTTCAGCATGAGATACTTGAGCGATATAAAGTATAAAGGAGTCTTGAGTGATGTGTCACAGGCTGACTTGTGCCCTCCAGGTGCCCTCAGTTCCCCCCTGCAGCAACCTCCTTTAACTCCCCCAGGCAGGGCTATATCCCTACTCCTATTCTATGAAGGCTCCACCGTATCCACTGCAAACATCCATTGTAAACAGTATTAATTTACCTAAATACATTTGTCCCTCCCACAAAGCTGCAAGCCCCATACCTCAGTGTCACCATCCTATCTTAGTAAAGGTGCTGTTGCTATGTTAGCATGCCAGGTTGAATGAAGGAGTGGACATACGCTGAGGCCACACCTGCACAGGTAATAACAGATGAGGGAGTTTGGTGAAGGGTATCCAGACCTTGAAGCTTCACTGTCAGTACAAGATTTGTTCCTTGATGGAATGACAGGGGGCATTCCAGATGCTGGGAAGGCTGAATGCAATGCAGTGAACATAAAATATCTAGATTCAGTAGAAAACCATCACTGTCCACTGAAGCCCAGCTCTGGGTGTTTGGGAAGGTTCGAGACAGAAGATTGCAAAGGCCTAATGCCCCAACAAATTCCAGCCCCAACAAGTCAAAGGTTTTCCCTTTTGAAGCAGCCAATTCGTGTTTAGAATCTCAGCTCTAAGTCCAATTGCCCATCGGGTGAAAGGGGCTGGAAACAATCCACATGTATGCCATACGTTCTTCTTAGTGATGGCAGATAACAGGACACCTACAAGGATCCTGAGAACAGTATTTCCAAAACTTGCGTGATGACTCAGTCTCCTATAGCAATGGATGCTTCCTGTAGTTGAGAAAAAAAATCTGATTCACACTAAGTAGTTGTAGATATTTCAGCAGCCTGCCTTGCTTGACTGGTGCACTTCATTAAATGGGCTGAAGGAAGAGACTTTCTCATTTTATTTATTTATTTATTTATTTATTTATTTATTTATTTATTTATTTATTTATTTATTTTTGGTTTTTCGAGACAGGGTTTCTCTGTGTAGCTTTGCACCTTTCCTGGAACTCACTCTGTAGTCCAGGCTGGCCTCGAACTCACAGAGATCTGCCTGGCTCTGCCTCCCGAGTGCTGGGATAAGACTTTCTCATTTTAAACCCAAGTCGCTGACACATAAGACACAGAGTTTGGGCTCGAAGGCTCTTGGAGGCACTGGTTGACTGTTTAAGGCATGGACCCTTGTGCATGACTCTGCTGCGCTTGGGTTCAACATGAAAGATTCAGGAAGCTGACCTGTGAATGATTTGAAGACTGGCTGCATATGAGGCATGAAGGAACTCCTAGGGGCACCAATATGGGGCTTTATGAAGATTTATGATGCACACATACCCTATGAAATTTTTATCTATAGAAAAATACAGTTTGGATATAAAGTACTAAATGTCAACTTGTGTAATAGTCTATAATATCCCAGGAGACAGTGCAGCAGGGTCAAGAGTTGGAGGCCAGCCTGAGGGCCACTGGGAGACTGCCCTCCTTTTAATATCTGTGATATATGATGAGGTTATGCAACACATGAGCTTTCAGTGGATGGGAAACAGAACAGCTGGGTTCAGGGCTGGGGGGCTTCACGGAGCCATCTCTTAGGCTCTTATGTAAAGGTTTGTTGGAGTCAAGCACCAATGGAAGGCGTGCGTGCATGCGTGCATGCGTGTGTGTGTGTGTGTGTGTGTGTGTGTGTGTGTGTGTGTGTGTGTATGTGTGTGTGTGTGTCTTGCGGGAAGGAATTGAGGGGCCTGGAGTTTTATGCTGTATTAGTTAGTGTTCTCTTAAGAAACAAAACTGACAGAATGAATATCCATTAAAATGGGGGTTATTTGTTTGGCTCACAAGGTCCCATCTGGATAGTCCAACAATGGCTGTCTCACACTGGAAAAGCTTGGAAAACCCACAAGGCTTGGTGTCTCATCAGTCCCAGTCAAGTGCTGAAGGCTGGGAGGATTCTGGAAAGATGCTGGTCTTCAGACTGTATTAGAAGCTGGAAGAAGCTGGTTGTGATATCAGTAAAGACATGGATACAACAGCAAGGGTGAAGGCAAGCAGGCAAACAGTGATATTTCCTTCTCTCTTCTATCTGAGCTGCCGCCAGACGGCGCACCCACAATAAGTCTTCCTACTCCAAATAATCTACCAAGACGATCCCTCACAGGAGTGCCCAACAGCTCGCGTTTCGATTGATTCCAGATCCAGTCAATTCCACAACCAACATTAACCATCACAGATGGCCTCTGGCTTGAAGAATACACAAGTGAGCAATATCAATATCAACCCAGGACATCATGCCGTGAAAATTTCCCTAGGATAGAGGTGTGGGGCACCCCTGGCAGACAGCTCGCTATTTACCTATCAGCCCTCACCTGTGTTTCCTGTTCTCAGAATTCATATAGCAGCACTGTGCATTAGCTCCTGGGACGTGCTGGTTAGGACAACAGGAAATCTTCCAAGAACCAAGTCATGAAACCAGCCTAGGTACCCACCAACAGATGTATGGATAATGGAAATGTGGTTTAGATAATAGGAGTGCTGTTCAGCCATGAAGAAGAAGGAATTGTGTCATCTGAAGGAAAATGGGTGGAACTGGAAAATCATCACGTTAGGCAAAACAAGCCAGATGAAGAAAGACAGCATCCCAACATTTCCTCTGGCATCCTTGGGCTAAGAAGGAAAAGAGCGTAAAAGGGGGACTTTTGGACAAGAGACAGCAGACCAGCAAAGGAGAAGGGGGACAAGAAAGCTATTAGGAGTGAATACGATGTAAACACCTGATGCAGATGTGAGATGGCGCCACAACAGAACCTGCTATTTTATACAATTAACACACCAACAGGGTTGTTAAACCTAGGAATTTCTTTTAAAGTTCTATAGACCCCAAGTCCACAGCTACAGTGTGACCTGGGTGACTTGAAGACTCTAGAGAAGGGCCCTGCCCACCTCCAGGTACATGGAGCCCCAGCAGCCTGCTGATGTCATACCCATCAGACACCACACTTGCGGTGCTTACATCCTTGAAGATGTCCTCTGCATCCTCCTAGCTCTCAGACGCCCCTCTGTTTTCTTCCATTAGGACATCCATCCTTGGGTTTAGGGCATCCTGCAAATCCAGCATGACCTTGTCTCAAGTTCCTTGGCTGAATCAGAGCTTCAGAGCTTCTGTCTCCTGCTCCCTCCACCTTCACACCTGACCTCAAGCAATGTGTGATCCAGACATGCCTTGCCTTTGAAGAACATGAAAACGGCAGTTCTGTAATTGCTGAGAACCTCACGGATGGATCCTGACTGTCCATTCTACCATGATAACTCTTTTCAGGCTCCAAGACACCTCTTTCTAGACTCTCTTGATGTAGAAGTAAGACTGGTTCATGGCACAGATGCTGTTGTCCAGTGAGACTCAAGGGTAACTCATCTGGGCTCCTGGGAAAGCCCCAGGAAAGTAGGATTGGTTGCACATGAACTAGAGACTGTTGTGAGGGTGTAAGGATGTAGGCAGCAATCAAGTATGAGGCTGAAGCTCACTAAGGAGTCCAGGATGGCATCACTGAGCATCAAAGCCGTGACAGCCTTTGCTCATCTTTGGGTACCGCCTCTCTTCTTGATTTAGTCATGACTAGCTGAAGATGCTGGTACTGAACGCACTCCTAGCTGTTTCCAAACCCCGACATTAGGTTCACAGACCGAGGAGCCAGCAAAGTAAATAAAGAACCCACACCAGGACATAGAATAAAGTGATATTCCAAACTGTTCTGGAAACCAGGGGAAGAGAGGATATGAAGGAAAAGATATAGTTTAGGGGTAAAGTGAACAAGCTGTACTGGCTTGTGGAATAGGAAAGGGGAGAGGGGAGGCTCTGGGTAGGGAGAAGGAGAAACCATAGGAAGGGGAAGGATATGGGAAGAGGGAGGGGAGATCGTGAAGAGTAGGGTGGACATCATGGGAAGGAGCAGGGGAATCATAAGAGGGTTGGAGGGGAAAGATCATGGTAGGAAAGGTCATAGAATGGTCAGAAGTGATCATGGAAGGAGGAGGGATGAATGAGAAGTTTGTGGAAGGGTAGCTCATGAGTGAGAGAGGAAGGGGGAGGTTATGGGGAGGCAGATCTAGGCACACCTACCCATTGGGCAGCCAGACAGTTCCCACAGACAACTCAGATGCTTAGAGAATGCAGAAAGGTCCCAAAGAGGGCTGAAGGGCTGAATTGAGGACACAGGGCACAGATTTTGGCATGAGAAAGAACAAACCCTTTCTCAGAGCCAAGGGGAGAAGATGAGAGAAACACAAATGGTCCAGGTGATGCGAGCAGGCAGAGGGACTTGATGGGCCAAGACAAGGAGGCTGGGAAGAAGGGGGGCAGGACTTGAGAGTCCTGTGTAGCTCAGAAGAGCGATAACGCATGGGCACAAGGACACTGCTTACAGTGCCAGCACAGCTTTTGGCTAGGGCAGGGAAGATGATCCTTCATCCCTCACCCCCTTCATTTTCCACCAAGCAGATAGGAAGTGCACCTTTCTGCCCTCTCTGAACCAACTTCTTTGTCAGCAACTGGCAATATTTGTATCTCTTGCATAGAAAAAGAGAAATTACAGGCAACTGATGTGTGTTGTGACATCCATCTTCATGGAGGGAGACGGAGAACTCACCAGTGACAGAGAGACCAGACAAATACCCCGTCTTTCCTCATAAGTGAAGATGAGTGTCATAACAGAGTCAGCCGTGGCCTTCAGTCGGCGAGTGCACGCCTGCCATTCAGTGAAGTGCAAGCTTCTTCAGATAACTGTTAGAAAAATAAAAGTGCTTGGAAAGTGAATTCGGCCGTCAGTGCGGTAATATATGGGTGGAGGTTTGCAAAGGAGGAAATATCACCTGGAAAGATCCCTTGCCTGATTATATATTGGTCTCATCCGTGGCTCAGGCAGGCGAGGATGCTTTTATTTATGTCTGTGTATTTGTGTGCATATATGTTTAATATTTCAGAGATGGGGGCGGGGCGTGCCATTTCCAGGCGGCAATCCAGTTTTTCATTACAGATGGAGGTAGCCAGAGGAGCCACAATGACCCACGATTTTATGATACAGCTTCCTCTCACCTTCCTCTCCACCTAGAAGCTACTCCATGCACAACCCACCACCATATGGGTAGGGGGCGGGTCTCCATGTGGCACAAAGAAAACCAACAGCCAGTCTGGTTCCCAGAAAGCTATTGCCCATGCCATGTAGCAGCCCCCATTAACTATCACTCTGAAATGTCTGGCCAAAGAAAGTAATGGAGACAGAGGACGCTTACCGAACAGCCAGGGAGGAAAGAAAGGAGGGAAGGGATAGTGCTCACAGCAGGTCTGTTTTTGATGGATTCAAATGACATCTCTTTGGGGGCTCTGTCATGTGACACTACTCCTGGGGAGATGGAAACAAGCCTCTACTCACCCCAGATAGGGGACCAACCACAGACCAGAGTAAGGATACCACCAAAGTCCAACTTGGTGAACCAGTAAGTTTTGGGGGGTTACTTACAAACGTGTGGTACGAGGTTTCTCACAGGAGCACAGATGACTCACAGACAGCTGTATCACCAAAGGCCCCCCCCCCCAGCATGGGTGACAGCTCACAGGATCTATCCTTTCCGGGCAGATGAGCTTGTCTGTGTGTCTCTCAGTAGTTCTTATGATTTCTATACACTTGGTGGAGGAAGGGGCCTAGTGAATCTGGACAGTTTCAGGAACTTCCTGAAGTTATTGCATTGTTTGCTTTCTGAGCTTAAGGAGTTTCCCTGCAGGATGCTGTGTTGAGAAAGCTATGACAGGCTTCACACACCACTAGGTGCTATGCCTACCACTGGTCTGTCTGTATGACAATAAAACTTTATTTATAAGCACAGGTTGCACAAGCCAGCTTCACACACAAACTCTACTCTGCTGTCCCTGCTCTAACACCCAACTCCCAACTCTTCAGGGTGACCATCAGTGACGACTAGGATTTGTTCCACCCTTATCAAGACTACCTTTTGGTTTTCCCCAATTCTCCAAGATGTGACTCAGTCTTACCGCACCCATTTCACCTGAGAACCCCACCTGCTCTGGCCCTCTGACCCTCCAACAGGAGCACCCCACTTCTGTGCCTCCTCCAGAACTCTGACTGTCCTTTAGGCTGTTCCAAACCAGCTTCCAGGTGCCTTTGCTATTTGCCACACCCCACCATCTCCGCAAATAGAAATCCTCTCTTCTCATTGAATGCCACCCCAACCAGGTTCCCAACATCCCTTTCTGCTTTGTAGTTCTGCATGTAACATACTCGTAAAATGTCTACCCCTGTGATGCTTGCTGATGACTGACCTCTGTACCCCCTACTCCCAGCACTCACAGCACAGAATTGATCATAGTCTAGACCACCTTCCTAAGAGTGAGACCATGGGGAGCTACTCAGAAGCCATGCAAACATCATGTACTTTGAGGTCCTGGGTCAGCCTGAAGTTCATCATCACCCACTGTGAGCTTCACTTATTCCTCTTCTAAAAGATATGATCTTGATCCTCTAGGGATGTACAGACTAGAAAATACCTTATAGGATCACTCCCTGGAGCTGTTTATAGTCTTTGATTCTCTCAATGAATGCCATGACCACACATAGCTGCCTCTCCAGTGCCAACCCTCATAAGATGCCTGCTGATTGTGTGTGGAGTCAGAAAACAACTCTTTAAGCATCAATTCTCTACCATGTAAGCCCCAGAGATCGAACTCAGGATGCTGGGCTTAGCAGCAAGCACCTGCATCCCCTGAACCACCTTGTCAGCCCTCTACTGATACTCTTAAGGGCCCACTATATTGTCTTACAATTTATTACCGAAAAATACTTGAGTTGTTATTAGGTTTCTATAATATCCGAATCCAAGCAATCTCTCTAAATGGAGATCAAACTGTTTACCCATGATTATGTATCACTTTTAAAATTTTCTTTATGGTCTTGGTGGCCTGCTCTTTCCAGAGTCATAAGAAGGTGACATGATTTAATGTCCTGTCCATGCAGCTTCTTCAAAGAGAGATAGAAAATTGTACTCTTCACCCAAGGCTGACTCTCAAGTTAAATCTGCTCCAGACACCAGCTCTGCTCTGCGTCCCTCTGCCAGCTGTGTTTTTTTTCAATACTCATAAATCCAGAGGTGATAAGTCCCCTTTTCTAAATAAAATTCCCAGGCAAGGGGCAGTTTCTCAGAGAGGACTCATCCTCTCTAGACAGGCAGTGCCTGCGACCAGAGGACCTGTTAAAGTCAAGAGTTCTGCAGAAACTCAGATCCAATCACAGAGTGCATTGAGTTTTGACACTCACATCAGTGTATATAACAAGCCAAGTGAAAACAGGACCTAGAAACAGACCAAGTGCTGAACTCATTCTGTTAAAAACTCAGTAAACGTAGACAGCACGAAGTGTGGAGATGTTGTCTCTTCTGAAATAATGTGGAATCAGGCCAAGAAATACCCAACTCTGTTCTGGATGTGAAGTCCTTCAGCAGAGGCCAGGGCTTATCCTTAAAGCAGGAAAAGATACAGTCAGCTCTGTCCCAGCACTGGGTGGTCCACAAGGTACAAAGGCTGCCATCTTCCTTCCCTGCCCTATCCAGAGCTCTCCCAGAAGAGGCTGTGGCACTGCCCCACCCCAGAAGTGGGAACAATACCAGATATGAAATAAGATCTATGCTTTGATCAGAATCCTAGGACCATCAGACCAGAGTGGCACCACCCCTGAGGGCGGAGCCCTCCCCCATGAATTGCTAATTAAGAAAATACTGTGCAGGTTTGCCTACAGCCCAATCTTCTGGAGGCGTTTTCTCAATTGAGACTCCCTCTCTCTGATGACGCTAGCTTGCGTCAACTTGACATAAAACTAGCCAGCACAGATACACACTAATATCCAAATCCTATCATCCCTCTAACAACAGAGACTTCTGATCCAATTATCTTGAGGCCATCAACCCTGCCAGGCTGACACTAGGCTGTGGTCAAAATGTAGTCAGGGAGGAATCCCCTGGGGTTCTAGAAGCATCTTTTTCCTTGACTTTCCAGCATCAAGAGGCTGCCAGCATTCCTTGGCTCATGGCTGTGATGTATGCCCAGATCTCTCCAACTCTGAACATCTCATCCCACTTCCTTAGCCTCCCATCAATGTCTGAACTATGGGATGAACTTGGGATGGCACTGCATCTTTCCGAATGACCCATGACCCCCTTCCCACTCACCCTGGAAAGTCCATGCACATGGTGTAAGGTAGTAGAATGAGGATCTTATTTTGGTGAGAAAGTTTGCCAGTCGATGTGTTTGCTTGTTTATCTCCCTACAAGAGCTAAGCAGCTTTTACAACCTCAGATTGTCTAGGCTGGAGGAAAGGTAGGCATTACAGGTCACGGGGAAGACTTGGAATAAGAAGAGTCAGATGACCAGGTAGACGGGATGAGTCGGGCAGATGCCAGCCAGACTCCACTCTGGTATCAGAGAGCTGCATGGAGCCACATGGCCAGCCACAGAGGGTCCAGGCTCCCGTCTGAGGAGTGTCTTTCAAACAGGAGCTTCACTATTCCCTTTGTCCCCGAGTTCCGCAGGAACCTCCTCCAATCAGGACAGAACTCATTGACTGTTCAATGGAGTAAGGCCATCTGGGGTCCATGACTCAGCCCGTGCATCATACAGCCAACACTATGTCCAGTTCCACACGCTCCATGGCCTATCGTGATGGGGCCAAGATGTCCCCAAAGGACAGTGGGATCTAGATATAGCTTGGGGGAAGGTAGGAAAGAAAGAGGTAAGTGAGAAGAAGAGAAAAGAAGTGGGTAAGAGAAGAGAGAGGAAGAGAAGGAAAGAAGGAAGAAAGAAAGGAAGGAGGGAGGAAGGAAGAGAAGAGTAAAAACCAAGAGAAGAACACCACGGTTGGAAAGAAAGGAGCCCTGCCGCACAGGCGTGTTTAGGCTCACGGACAGGAACCACTTGTTCTCTTCAGTGAGAGGCCACTCACTAAGAGCATCCTTAGACCTGTTCAGAGAAGGTCTCTGGAACTTCAAGCTGTGAGGTATGCTTTCTCATGCACACCCCACACCTCAAAGCATTGTGCCAGATTCCAGACACCAGTGTCAAGAAAAGGAGTAGGGGACAGGGAATAGCAGGGGAGCTGTGCTGGGTATGTTTTTTGTTTTTTATTTTTTTTTTGTTTGTTTTTGTCAACTTGACACAAGCTGAGGCCATCTGAGAAGAAGAAAGCTCAGTTGAGAAAATGTCCCCATCAGATCAGCCTGTAGGCATGCTTGTGGGGCATGTTTTGATTAATGATTGATGGAGCATGGGGGTCAGACCATGATGGGCAGTGCTACCCATGGGTGGTCTTGGGTGGGATAAAAAAGCAGTCTGAGCAAGCCATGGGGAACAAGCCACTCAGCAACACTCGTCCATGGCCTCTGCTTCAGCCCCTGCCTCCCGTTTTCCAGCCTGGGTTCCTGTCCTGACTTCCTCCAGTGATGGCGTGTGACTTGAGAGGTGTAAGGTGAAACTGAACCCTTTCCTGTCCAAGTTCCTTCTGGACATGGTGTTTACCCCAGCAATAGAAACCCTAATAAGACAGGAGCCCAAAGGCAAAGGCATTAGAAAGACACCTTGACATTGAACCAAATGTGCCTCCAGGTCCCAGGATCCTCATCATTTTCTCAGAAAAGGAACTTGAGAGTAGAGGCTGCAAAGGGATGCCCCTGGCACCTGCACACTACGGGCTGGAGGCTCACACCAGTGCAAGGTACAACTCTCCTGCAGTACTTTCAGAGGAATAAAAACCTCAGATCTGAAGCATCTGTCCTTCTCCTTGTATATGTCAAAATGTAATTGGCAACGGTCGGGGTTTGTTGCTTTTATTGCTTTTAATAGCTGTATAGCCACTGATTGCCCAAGCTGATGGTTAATTTAATTTCTGTCAATACAATATTGGGGCTGTCTGCATATTCAGACTGTGATTAACTGCCACCGAGTCCATAATACTGGCATTATTATTACTGCATTTAACTACCTCTCGGGAGAAGACAAATTAAATTATGTTGAAAATGCTGTTGATTATCATTACGGACTTATTTGTAGAGCACAATTACTGGTGTGTTGTAAAATAAATCAAATTTTTTATCATCTTAGTATAAATTACTGTAGAGGGATAGAGAGAGGAGCCCGGAAGGGTGCGGGCCACCCTGTACGAGTCAGTGGAGCACCCGATTAAAATAATAATCGTGCATGGATGCAGCATTAGAGTTTAGTAAAGAGCTATTTCATGACCACAAGTGCCTCAGAGATTGTGGAATCTCAGCCGTGATGCAGCCAGTTGCAGATGGGTCCTTCCATGTTGGCAAAAACACAGGTGGAGGCCTAAGGATGAATTTTCCTGGACTGTGACTCGGATTCAGTCTGAAGTCGCCACCTGGGTAATTGGAGGATGGTGAGGTGACTTTAAGAACACGGTTACATTAATGGCTTACACAGGATCCTGGATTAACCCCTGCAAGCTTCTTACAAGGTGCTCCATTGTGTCACACCAGGGACCCTGCATGTTAGGTCACCTCCGTGGGATTAATGAGCTATAGCCTGTCACCCATGCAACTCCAAGAACAAGAGAGTGCCAGGCCAGTGTACAGAGGCCCCTCAGAACCAGACCCACCAACAGAGTCTTGAATTCTAGCATGAAGGCTGGTCTCAAACTCACTAGTAAGCACCAGAACACAGTAACATCGTATACCCTTTCCGCTAGCATTTTGAGAAGTTCTCGTGCTTTTAATTAACTAGGTGGATTGAACAATTGAGTGATTTGAGTAAGGAATATATACAAAGAGATAAGAGGCGCAGGGTTGTGGGGGCAAATCTGTAGCCAGGAGACCTCGCAGAATTCTGCCCCTGCCAGCCCTGCCATGAGACTGTACTCAGCTTGGAAGATGGGAGTGTTTCATCTCCCTAGCATGCACAACACTATCACAGAGTTTATAGCTCAGCACACTCCTGTAGGGCCACAGCTTCCCAGGTCATCTTCTTCTGTGGGGACACAGTCAGTCTCTCTCCTTAGACTCCAAAGGCTAAAAGCAGAGAAGCTCTGTCTGAGGAGCTTAGAGAACAGCTTACAGGCTCAGCTCGACTCAGAAGAATCTAGTGCCTTGGGAGTTGAAGTCACTGTTGCCTTGCTCACATGGGACCAGGCTCCTGGGAGGCTAGCTCAGGGCAGTTTGGCCTCTTCTGAGCTAGCCTCCGTATGGGAGGGGTCTGTCCTTGGAGCCTATGGTTTTTCCCTCTCCGCCAGCCATTAAAAAAGAGAGAGAGAGATCAAGACAAAGGCCTCACTGCTTTAGAGAGTGCCTGGCGTTGGAGAAGCCCACCCAGGCAGCTCACTGAGACATCTGCGCGGGCCATTTTGCCAGGTAAGGCGACATGGCCACAGGCGTGACCCATCTCAGAATGCAGCCCACCATGCCAAGCACTCACCAGTTTGTTTGTTTCATTTTTTTAGTTTTTGAAATTCAAATATAATTACATCGTTGCTCCCTTCCCTTTCCCCGGCCAACCCCTCCACACCCACCCTCCCTCCCTCCCTCACAAATAAACAACCTCTTCTTCTTTAATGATTGTTATCCCATGACCTCCTGCTCTCAGCTTGCTTTAGTTCTTTGTCCAGAGTCGGGGTCCCTGTGAGACTCCACCCTTCCAAGCTGGTGTGCCTATGGGTATTATCCTTGTTCCGGTCTCCTTTAGGCAGCCTCGTAGATGAGGTATCATGAGCAACGCTTCTCTGCCATTAAAAGTTTGTGTGTTAAACTAAGCGTCCTTATGCTTTTTAACATCTTCCACCTTTGAAGCCATTTCAGTTTGGGGACGCTCTGAGTTCTCCATAATCATTACAAGAATAACCAGAGAGTATTTACAGGGCAGTGACTCCACCCTACTCTATGATTAGGACAGGAGACAGAAACTGGTCAGCCAGGGCATGCACTACACAGCAGCAGTTTTGAGGATGTCCGTTTTGGAGGCTAGAGATGTCAGAAGTGAACCCTGGCTGCTGCGTCTTCATTATGTTCTAATCCTACAACTCCTGACTAGAAGCTGTATATGAGGACTGAATGTGACAGGAGGCACCTGGACACCTCATGGTTGGGCCAACTGGACTGATCAGTCTAACCCCAACCCCACTCCCACCCGTGTTAGCCATAAATCCTTTTAAAGTCCTAAGACTAGCAGCTCCATGGCACCCTATTTTCTGGATCTCTTCCTGCTATGCAGTTCTGTCCACCCTCTCTCCTCTCCCTTTCTCCTCCTGTCTCCTTCCCTCTCTCTCTCCATCTCTTCCTCTCTCCTTCTCTCCCTTTTTCCCTCTTCCCTCTCTCTCCTATGAACCTGTAAGAAATTACTCTCTAAAATGTACCCCCTTGTGTAGCTTGAGTTTTCCTGCCTGGCCCACAGTCAGGACAAATCTCTCTCACCTGCCAGTCCCACAGCCACTCAGACCCAACCAAGTAAACACAGAGACTTATATTGCTTACAAACTGTATGGCCGTGGCAGGCTTCTTGCTAACTGTTCTTACAGCTTAAATTAATCCATTTCCGTTAATCTATACCTTGCCACATGGCTCGTGGCTTACCAGGATCTTCACATGCGGCTTGTCATGGTGGCGGCTGGCAGTGTCTCTCTGACTCAGCCTTCCACTTCCCAGCTTTATTCTCCTCCTTGTCCCGCCTACACTTCCTGCCTAGCCAATGGTCAATCAGTGTTTTATTTATTGACTAATTAGCAACACATGTGACATACAGAACATCCCACAGCACCCTTGAGTCTGTGAATTTTATTCTTTGGATTCACAAAACAAGAACTCAAAGGCCGCTAGCCAGAGATGGCTTCAGTAGACATCACATTTTCTGTGATCCTAGCCCCACAGGTCAAGCTTACCAAGAACAGGGAAAGGCTCTGTCATTCTCAAAGATACCCCAGTATTCCTGGGTTGTGCGATACAGTGGATTTTACAAGCTATAAAGCCTGGTGGAGGAGGGCGGGGATCCAATTGTTTCCATCCTCCATAGGTAAATACTGAAGCCGGTGACTTGACCTAGCTTATATTATCGGTGTCACTGAGACACAAGTTCCTATTACTCAGTGTTCTGATCAGTTTTTATTGTCCACTTGAGATACAAGCTAGAGTCACCTGGGAAGAGGGGACCTCAACTAGGAATTACCTAGATCAGATTAGCCTGTGGCCATGTCTTTGAGAGACTGTCTTGACTGATGAGTGATGCATCCTTTCTCAGATGAAGGTACCCTCCACTTCACTTAACTTTAGCTCTGTTAAACTGCACAGAAGCCTCTTCATCCATGAAAAACAAAAACATGTCATTAAAGCTCAGCAATATTTACTAAGGCTAGACCCTTATACAGTATTGGGCCAACAGTCCACATGATGGTAGATGTTCAGGTCACCAAAGACTCTATCTTCAGGACCAGGGCTTGCCTTTGAGTGACTGTCGTTCATCTAATGGAAGTGGCCACCAGCCATGCTGGTGCTCCATTCCCTTTCTGCCTGATGGGAAATGCAGGGACACAAGCTAAGTTACAATGTGATCAAACCTCACTACAGTCCCCAAAACATGTATGTGTCAACAAATAGCTCGCACACTAAATAGGTTCATTTAATTGAGTTCTATCGTGATTTTCTAAGAATCAGCTCTGGATATGAAGCTCCTGTCTCCAATACAAGCTGAGATGCAGGGAAACTCATGACATGCTTATGCATTTTTTCCCTCCACACAATGGCACCAGTTGTTCCTGCCCTCTGAAATACCTCCGGTGTTCTTCACCAAGTGTAATCCTACCCAGCCATCTTAGGCCTCCTCGGGCCCTGTGGTAGGTTCTCAGACTTCCTTATCACCCGTGCGTATCACAGGCCTTGTGTTGTCATTGCTGTCTTTCCTGGACTAGAAGCTTCCCGAAGGTCGGCTCTGTGTCTCTTTCCCCTAAAAGAGAACCTGGCTCAAGGAAGAAGACAGAAAACATGGACAGAGGGAAAGCATAGAGGAAGAGATGCAGCGGACATCACAGGGGTGGTACTGACGACCTACTGCAAACAGTCATTCACTCATCCTATAGAATTTAAAAGATATTTATTTTTAAGTGTGTGTGTGTGTGTGTGTGTGTGTGTGTGTGTGTGTGTGTAGTATGAGCACATAAGAGTAGGTGCCCACACAAGCCAGAGGTGTTGAATTCCCTGGAGCTGAAGTTACAGGCGATTGTGAGTCAGCTAATGTTGGTGCTGGGAACTGAACTTGAATCTTCTGCAAGAGCAGCAAATGCTCCTAACTGCTGAGTCATCTCTGCAGGCCTCCTACAGATTTTTTTTTCCAGCCAGGTATGTGTGTTTTAGTCTCTCTTCGTTTTGCTTTGATAAAATACTCAAGAAACTTAAGGGAGAAAGTTACTGTAGCTCACCATTCACAGTGGCGGGAAAGTCAGCTGGAGCTTGAAGCATCAGGTCACATGATACCCACACTCAGAAAACAGAAAACAATGAGTGCCTGCTGCTGCTCAGCTGGCTTCTTCCATTTGCACAGCCCAGGATCCCAGGCAGGGATTAGTGCTACCCACAGTGAGCTGGTCTTCCTACCTCAATTAGTTCAATTAAGATAGTCACCCCTCCCCAACCAGGGGCTGGAGAGATGGCTCTGTAGTTGCTGCTCCTGCAGACAACCCAGATTTGATTCCTAGCACCAACATGGTAGTTCCCAACCATCAGTAAACTACTGTGGTCTCAGATAACTAATGCCCTCTTCTGGCCTTTGTGGGTACTGCACACACATGATGCCCATACACACATGCAGGCAAAATACTTAGATATATAAAATAAAAAATAAATAAATAAAAACTTTTTAAAAAAAGATAACCTCCCACAACTTAACCTAGACAGTCCCTCACAAGTATACCCAGAGATTTGTCTCCTAAGTGACTCTGGCATTAGTCAAAGTGACAATTAACACTGTCACAGAAGGTCTCACAGTCAAAGTAATCCTCCTGTCTCAACCTCCCAGGTGCTATATTGAAAGCACATGCCACCATACTCAGTTCTTGCTGACAGAATTTGCTAAGCCCAAACTCTCTTGACAAGGTGTGGTAGAGCACAGGATGATGAGTCCTCATTTCACACGATTTAGAGAAGGACAAAATATCTTATAACTTCACAATCAAAAATTATCCATTGGGAGAGTGACAAAGAAGAGGAGAGAGGAGTCATGTGACAGTGTCACATGGGAGTCAGATGACATGACAGCAAGGTGGGAATTCTATACAACATGGAGGTCTGAGTGGTCTCTCTAAAGAAATAGCCTGTAAGCTCAGATCTGAGGCTAAGATAGGAATTGCCATGTGGATTAATCCTTCATGAAGGCTCAGGGAAGAAGTGGGTAAGCACACACAGGAAGGAAAGGAGGAGGGACCGAGGGAAGGCTGTGGGGAGGTGGTGTCTTATGAGCCTGGAAGGCTGGTCCAGAGAGAGCAAGTGGCAAGGCTTTGGTGGTAAAGAGACTCAAGCTGAAGCTTGAGAGCTGAGATGGGCAGAGACGTGGGGGCAGAGGACTGGTGAGATGATTCTGCAGGAACCTGGTAGACAAGCTATGTGTATTGCTCATGAAGGGACACAGAGAACTTTCTAGAGAGATAAGAAACAGTTGGTACTCCTATCTGGGTGGCATTTACAGGGTGTACCGAAGTACAGATTCTCTGTTCTACACACTTACCATCTCTATGTCATCACATTCACTAAATCTCAACTTGAGAAAATTTTCCAAGTCAGTCTGTTGGCTCCGAAGGCTGGAGAGACTGCCCTTCCAGGGCAATGTGGGTTGTCTGTATTGTGTGGATAGGGGAATGTGGGAAAGTGGTGGGGTCGTGGAAGCAGTCTTCTTCCCGGTTCTCACTACAGGTGACTCATGATCCAGTCACCAAGGGCTTCCCTTGGAGTAGTACTATAAGGAAAGACAGAAAGTAGCCTACCTGGGCCTCAGATCTCTCTTTCCACTCTCTGGATGTGATCTCTCATCAGTGCGTCCTGCTGTGACAGCTACTTGCAGTAAGACTAGATGAGGAGGGCATTTCCGCTGACTGTAAATCAGGATAGAGAAGTATAATTGGCCAGCTCCTCCATTCACTCATTCACTGCTCCCCTCTTACCTTTCCATTCACAACAAGACATTATCCAGGCTAGGGTAAACTTACTGTCAGATGGCATCAGGACGCCCCCATTCCAACACCCAGGATGTCCACCGTCATTCCCAACAACTTTCAATTCTCTGGGAGGTTGGAGTTTACGGTCTCCAGCTCTCTATTCATCTCCCTTTCCCTGGTAGCCCCTAGGTTAGTTATTGGTCCAGTCGCTATGAAAAAAAACTACCTAACAAAAGCATCTTCAGGGAGGAAGGGTTCATTTGGCTCACAGGTCAAGGATGCAGTCCATGATGCTGTAGTGGAGAATCATGTCAGTGGGAGCTGGAGACAGCCCTTCCCTTTGCATCAGCAATCGGGAAGCCAAGAGGGATGATGCTGGCTCTCAGTTCACATTACCCTTCTTATTTGGTTCATGACCCCTGCTCACGGAATGTCGCTCTCACTGACTCTCCACTTTCTTGGGATTTCCCAAAGCCGGAACAATATGCTGGGCATCTTAAATGACAAATGCTCCCAATGGTGACCCTAGACACAATGCTGCTTCTCCACAAGTGAAACTGCTGGAGAGAAACCACGGGCTGAGGAGCCATGGGGCATCATGTAGCCAAAACCAAAGCACGGAATCCAATGCTAGTGAGTGTCCTTCAGGACATGGGATAGGGGGCTCTTCAATGGCCAAATTCCTCCACACAGTTTTCTCCTCCACTTACTCTGCTGGGACTTGAGCGCTTATTCTAGGGATGTGTGGAGCATGCACAGCAGGTACCTGGATGTGAAAGCTCTGGCCATGGGTTAGATAAGAGATGATAGAGATGTGGACGAAGAAAGTGAGAGGGTGATTTGGGTCAGTGTGGGCTGCTGTAGGCTGTAGTGTAAATCTTCTTGTCAGGTAGAAAAAACAAGGTTATCCCAACTCCCAGTTTAGCAACAGGCAAACAGTGCTGAACTGAATGACTAGGTGGGGGAGTGCATGGCCTTCTGAGGACGGTAAGGAGAACACACACATGAGAAGCTCATTGTTTATTAAGAGCCATGTCTGTCCTTGACTCTTCCACATTCTAGAACTTTCGCTTATTTTTCACTAACATTTTGTCATTGTGTTGCTCCTCCACCTTCTACAAAACCTCAAAGCCTACTCTTCAATGGGTGAGAAAACCAGCAACAGGGGACTTGGGGAGACCCACATGTCAATCAAAACAAGAAGGACTGCGATTGTCAACTTGATGGGATGTACAATCAGCATGGAAACAAATCTGTGTAAGCGGTTGTCTAGATTACTGGAATCTCCCCCCACCCCCCAGTGTGTGCAGCAGCATCCCGTGGGGTGGGGGCCTGGACTAAGGTGAAAGGAAAGGTGAGATGAGCAGAAGTATCTGTTGCTCCTGCTTTCTGACTGTGAGTGCAGTGTCTGAGACTGTCTTCTTCTTCTCACTGTGACTTCCCTGCCACAGTGGACAGTAGCTCTGTGAACTGTGAGCCAAAATGAACCTTTCTTCCCCAAGTGGACATTAGCAGGTGCTTTACCACAGCAACAAGACAAGAAACTAAATCACAGGGATAAATGTTAGGAAAAAAATGTTAGCCTTTTTCTGAACCTGACATGATATCTGGGGAAGCCACAGGGTGCTGCGTGTCTCCCTAAAATGCACCTAGACACGCTAAAAGTGTACACTGACTTATCTTTTATTAGATGACGTTGAGGCAAAAACTTCTCCCCACCTCAGGGTCTGGCATTACCATGGGTACCTTTCTCTTATTACTTATGTACTGCTGGGCATTTGTTTAAGATCTGTACATACATCATCTCATTCTGGACCAATGAAGAGTCCCCTGCAGGGATAAACTGTCCTCCTGGCAGTAAAAGAAATCACAGCAGAATCATAGTGATGGTTCAGGGTTGCTCAGAAGGACCTTCCATGTTCTGCTCACGTCTCATGAACCAATACAATGAGATAGTCGAGGATTGAAATGTATCTTTCCAGAAGGTGTGTCCACCTGGAGACAGCAAAGGTGACGTTTAGTCTTTGTAGAAGTAACTAAGGGTCTTAGATATGAACATGGATCAACAAGACTGTACAGAACACAGAAATGGGCCCAGGCAGAAGGACAGAGGCACTAAGATAATACAGTGGACAAAGGACAGACTTTTCAACAGACGGTGGAAAGAAGGGAACACCACAGACAAATGAAGACCAACATCACCCCTGATCAGATGCGGAGGGGATGGTAGACTTGAATGTGACATACGAGGACATGAAGCATTCAGGGAAAGGGAAGAGCACTGTCACTCCTCAAGGCCTCATCATGGACATTAAAACACAAGCTACAGGACCACCCTGGGCTCCAAGGTGAGAGCATATTCTTGCCCAGTGCCATGACAGACTGAGTGAGGCCAAGAGACCCACATGCAGGCCTGGGGTGGACTGCCCTGGGCTCTGAGGAAAAAGCATCTTCTTGCCCAGCACCACAATGGACTGAGCAGGACCAAGAGATCCACACGCAGGCCCACCCTTGACTTCAAGTAGAAAACACTGGCCTGCCTTGTGGCACTGGGCAGATGGGGCACTATTATGGTGAGCAAATGTATGGTGTGTTATAGGAGAGAAAGAGATACAGAATGGTTCATTTCCTATGGACAGAGGCATATCTCAGGAGGTGAAAGCGGTGAGGAGCGGGCTGGAGTGGGTGGCTTGATTGCCACCCAGGGCCATGTGACATACGAGGACATGAAGCATTCAGGGAAAGGGAAGAGCACTGTCACTCCTCAAGGCCTCATCATGGACATTAAAACATGTCTAGGTTCGTGGCCCTAATGCAGTCACAGTTTGTGTGCATGTCTGAGGCTCCTGAAACCGCCAAGGGTGGAGAGGAGAGGGCTGTAGAGAGTTGGCTCCGCCCCTCACTGGCTGCAACACTGGGAAGAACTGGTCCTGCTGCTCTCTGAGTAGAGAGGATCCTGCACCTTACCTGGGCAACACAGTAGAGGTGACCCTGCAGGGGCATAGGCGAGCTGGCCCTGAGGGCATGAGAATGGGAGAGCAAGTTGTGCCTGTCTCCTCTGCCATGCGGTGGTGTGAGGGAAAAACTGCCCTCCTCCCCTTGCCCCTTAATACCTGCAGCAGGTAGAAAACCCGACGCGACTACCCCTCACCAGCTGCAGCATTCAGGAGAGCCCTCCGCCTCACCTGAGCAGCACAGTAGAGTTGACCCTGTAGACAGGGGCACGGGTGACCCAGCCCGGAAGGTGTGAGAGGGGCATAGGCGGTACTGCCTCCCCGGTGTGTGGTGTGGTGGGGGAGGGGCGAGGAAAAAATGCCCTCCTCCTTTGCCCCTACCACCTCCAGCTGCTGAGGAAGCTGACCCTTCCCCTTACCAGCTGCAGCGTTCAGGAAAGTGGGTCCTGCACCTCATCTGGGCAGCACAGTAGAGCTGACCCTGTCGGCAGAGGTGTGGGTGGGCTGGCCCTGAGAGTGTGAGAGTGGGATGGCTGGCCACACTCCCCTTGTCTGCCCTGCGGTGGGGAGGGTGAAGGAGGGATGCCCTCATCCCCGTGCCCCTGCTGCCTGTCGTGGGCTAGAGAGCTAATCCTCCCCCTTACCAGCTGCAGCACTTGGGAAAGTGGACCCTGCATCTTGACTGGGCAGTACAGTACAGCTGACGCTATTGACGGGGGTGAGGGTGAGCTGCCTTGAGAACCTGAGCATGAGAGATCTGGTTCTGCCCCTTATTTGCCATCTGGTGGTGTAGGCAGGGGAGAAATGTCTCTCCCCATCCCAGCCCCCGACCCGAGCACCCTTTGCCATGTGTGGCAGGTGGGAAAGCTGGCCCCAGGGTCATAAGAGTGGCAGAACTGTCCCTGCCCCTCACCAGCTGCAGCACTTAGGAGAGTGGCCTCTGTACCTCACCCAGGCTACACAGTAGAGCTGACCCTGAGGATGCAAAGCAGGAGAACTGACCCCGCCCCTTATTCACTGCTGTAAGGGGTGAACTAGCAAGGGCTATGCTGGAGAGCTCATCCTGATGGTGAAGACAGGGGAGAGCTGGTGGACTGACCAACCCTGCAAATACCCAGACCCAGAACCGGGGTTATGAGTTGACCCACCCCAACATCCACCCCATCTATGGTGCTGGAACATATGAAGTGGCCAGTCCTGCATACCCAAAGCTGCTGGATCTCCACAACACAGGGCAATGATAGGATCTCCAAGAGAAGTCCCAGTGAGGGCCTAGCATCCACAGTGTAGCAGAAACTAGAGGCCTCAAACCAGAACAATGACTCTGCAATGAACACTTGTAAGTAAAGATAAATGGATAAAAGGGCTTATTGTGTGACTCTATAGCACACTATAGCTTCCATGACAAGATTTGTTTCTTTTTTCCTCATAAATTTTATTTTATTTTTTTTGGGGGGGGTGGTTTAAAGGCAGAGGGCAGATACAAGGGGACAGGAAATGAATGGGATCAAGATGCATGATGTGAAAGACACAAGAAATAAATGAAAAGAAAGTTAAAAACCCACAAACTACAGACTGAGAGAAAACATTTGCAAACCCTGTATCTAATAAAGACTAGATACCTTAACTATATAAAGAAGCCTGGGCCTGGAGAGGTGACTCCGTCAGTAAAACAACTGCCTCATAAGTGTGAGGATCCAAGTTCAACTCCCCACACCACTGTAAAAAGGAGGGGCAGGGCTGTGCATCTATAATCCCAGTACTTAGGAAGCAGAGGCAGGAGGATCCCCGGGGCTTAATAGCCAGATAGTCTTGCCAAATGATGAGCTTCTGGTTAAATGAGAGACGTTATCTCAAAATATAAGGTGGAGGGTGACTGAGCAAAACACCTGACTTCAACTTCTGGCCTCTACACATACACACACACACACACACACACACACACACACACACACACGATCTATCTATCATCTATCTACTTACATACATATACACATACACACAGTCTATCTATCTATCTATCTATCTATCTATCTATCTATCTATACATATACATGCACTATCTATATACATATATAAACACACAATCTATCATCTTATACACATACATATACACACACAATCTAGCTATCATCTATCTATTTATATACATACACACACACACACACACACACACACACACACACACACACACACATTCCTCAAAACTTTCCATTAGAAAAAAGACCTAAATTGACATTTCTCTATGCAAAGCATGCAGATGACAAAGTCCTGTCTAGGAGATGCCCAGAATACATAGCTGTTAGGGAAACGCAGACTAAGACCACAAGGACCTGTCACTGTACACCTATCAGACTGGCTAAAATAAAAATTTAAAAAAATGTGACAACACTGAGTGTTGCCAAGGATGTGGGGAAAATGAGTCTACTAGACATGGATGCAGTGCACACACTGGTTGAGCCATGCTGTAAGCAGTTTGGCAGATTCTTATAAACATGCCACTGCCACATAATGCGACCATTTATCACACAGGTGGGAAAATCCTGCACATCCACGCTCATGGCTATTTCATCCCTCCTAGTCCAGAATCCCTCATATGTCCTTCAATAGGCAGACAGCTAAATACATGATGACTCATAAATACCATGATATACTTACTTGATAAAAAGGAATGAACTTTGGATGCATAAAGCAACGTCCTCCAGTGCAGCTCCAGGGAATGGAGCTGACTGAGAAAGGGCAATTCCAAAAGCATAAATGCTGTCTAACTCTGCCCAGGGGACATCCTTGCAATGAGAGGATCGTAGAGGTGGGGGAGAGAGCCATGGGTACCAGATGTCGGCTATGGAAGACACAGGGAGCAAGGGAGGAAATGAATGGTCTGGTAATAAAAGGGGATCTTGTGTGAGGGGGGCCCTCAATGTCCTACACCTAGCAGAGAAGAGTAGCTGCTGACTGAGAGTGACACGTCTCCCTGGCTGCTGGTAGCTTGCCCATGACCCTGTCAGGTGCATACAGTCAGCACCAATAGGACTCAGGAGGTTATTAACAAAAATAATAACAACAATGAGCACATGAAGTTGGGGGGACACAGGTTAGAGGATCCCAGGGAGAGTAGGAAGGAGATAGTAGGACGTGGACATGATCAAAAGAAAGAAAGACCCCTATATTGTATCAAAGTTGAAAACCCAGGTTCACAATACGCCATCGTCTCAGTATATGTCACCACAACAGGAAACTGGGGAAGCTCTTTAACGTATGTCAGTCTGTGATGATCTGTGATTATCTCAACATAAGAACTTCAATTTAAAAGCCAGGTAAACTATTTCATTTCTGAATGGAATGAAGATAAAGGTGGAATTCTAACTGCTATGAAAAGTCCCTCCAACCCTGACCCCCGGCCCCGCAACTTCCGAGTCTTTAAAGACAGTTTGAGTAAAAAGTGTATCTCCACTGACATGAACTACATCTCAATAAAATGCATCGAACCCTTCTTCCTGCGTAGAAGTTCTAAATACACATGATCAGTAAAAATTAATTGTTCTGGATAGTTTCATGTCAACTTGACACAAGTTAAAGTTATCTGAAAGGAAGGAGCCTCAGTTGAGAAAAATGCCTCCTTAAGATCCAGTTGTAAGGCATTTTCTTAATTAGTGATTGAAGGGGGAGGGCCCAGACCATTGTGAGTAGGGCCATCCCTGGGCTGGTGGTCCTGGGTTCTATAAGAAAGCAGGCTGAGCAAGCCATGAGGAGCAAACCAGTTAGCAGCCCCCCTCCATGGCCTCTGCATCATCTCCTGCCTCCAGGTTCCTGCTCTGTTTGAGTTCCTGTCCTGACTTCCTTCAGTAACGGACAGTGGTATGGACACATAAGCCAAATAAACTCTTCCCTCTCTAACTTGCTTTTGGTCATGGTGTTTCATCAGAGCAACAGAAACCCTAACTAAGACATGGATACAGGACAGAAATTGGTTTCTCCTCTGGGGTTGATATGCTATATTTATTGCTACTGTATATTAAACATATTCACTTGTTCATGAGCACACACACATATATGCATGAGAGACAGAGAGTAAAAATGAAAAACCACAAACCATTAGTCAATATCTGCTTGGTGTAAACTCCCAAGTTTTGGTTCTCATGTCTCCTTCTCAGGTGCACAATAGATTTGAGCAAAGTCTGGATTAAAAGCTAAATTTGAACTGTGTACTAAGGTTTAAATTGGATTTCTTTATGATTTAGGATATGTTAGGCTACTCACAATTCATCACGGGTATGCCTTGGTTGATAGAGGAAATCCAGCACCACCCAGCCTTCTCTCTGAGGAATAGAAAGAGTGCTTCCTGTTTTCTAAGGATGCAGGAGCAGCAGAAGGAGAAAGGGTGTGTGGTGTTTGTGTGTGTGCATCTAAACATGTGTGCACATGTAAACAGAAAGTATCAGTTATCTCAGGCCTGTGACTTCCAGACCCTCTCAAAATCAGTACCAGCCAAAATCAATTAGGACCAAGTGACTGTGGGAATTCACTTTAATCCCCATAAATGGTCAAAACAAGAGCCCCACCCCACATGAACCTACAAGGAATTGGGCATCCTTGCATACATGGTAGCTCCTTGCCCAGATTGGGTAAGGTTTACTGTCCAGAAGGAAAGGACTCAAACAATGGAGATGGTCAGCCACGTGTCTCTTAGCTAGTGTTCTATTGCTGTGGAGAGACACCATGACCAAGGCAACTTATAAAAGGAAGTATTTAACTGGGGCTTGCTTACAGTTTTAGAGAGTTAATCCATGACCATCATGGCAGGGAGCATGGCCATAGGCAGGCCACCATGGTACTGGTGCAGTAGCTGAGAGTTTTACACTCTGATTTGTAGATAGCAGGCAGAAACAGGGAGAGAGAGAAAGAGAGAGAGAGAGAGAGAGAGAGAGAGAGAGAGAGAGAGAGAGAGAACATAACTTGGCCTGGTATAGGCTTTTGAAACCTCAAAGCCCACCCCCAGGGACACACTTCCTCTAATAAGGCCACACCTCCTAATCCTTCCCAAACAGTTCCACTACCTGGAAACTGATCATTTAAACATGTGAGCTTATGGAGCCATTTTCATTCAGGCTACCATACCATCAATGTGCTCAGAACACACTGGCTGCATTTCTAAGATATATTCTATTAATAATGCCCCTTTCACCTATGGAGCCTGTGACTATCCACACACCAGGCATGTCTCTCTGGTGGCATGTATCAGCAAACAGACGATCAAAGTCTATACTACTCAGACATAATTAAAAATTTTGGTGTGTTTCCTTCCAAAGATGTGTGTGTGTGTGTGCGTGTGTAGAAATGTGTGCATGTTTCTAAGCATTTATAAATAAATGAAAACTAAATGCCCTTCCAACTTCTCCAATGAGGTGAAAATTTCGAAAAATGGTAACAATAAACTTAGCCAACACGGCTTTGACCTCATTTAATTGGTGCCCCAGAGACAGAGAGCCAAGCAGGGCCAAACCACACAGTGATCTGATGGCCATTTAACTGATGCACATGTTTCTGCCAGGCTTTTACAGTGGGGGAAAGGAATGGGGGAAGCTTTGCCAAAGGAAAATAAAGCATCCGACCCCAAAGGAGCCAGCACAAAGGCTGCCCTGGTAGAAAACAAGCCATACTGTGTCAACAAACAGAAAATGAATGGGGCCTGTCATGAAGCTGGAATTTGGGGATCTTTGCTTTCCAGGCATTTTATGGTGACAACAGAGAGGCAAGAAGCGAGGATAATTCATTTACGTTGAACTGGCACAGTGGGATCTCACTATGGAGGCCAGCCTTTCCCTAAAGCCCATGGAGCCAGCCACACTGAGCCCAGGAAAAGGAACCTGCCCTTTCTGAATGTTGGTGTCTTCCTCAAATTCCTGGGTTGGAATCCTAAACCCTAACATGGCATCATCTGATGGAGGGGCCTCAGAAGTGATAATCTGTGAGATGGAGCTCCCATGTTGAGGACTACTGCCTTTATGAAAGAGGCCTTAGCTGGGGCCTCAAGGATGGCCCTGTCAGGTAGGTGCCTTGGAAGTATGAGGACTTGACTTTGATCCCAGAGCCCAAATAAAATTGTGATGACGCATGCTCATAACTCCAGTCTTGAGGAGGAAGGGACGGGAGGATCCCTGGAGTTTGCTGGCCACCTAGGCTTATATAATTGGTTCATTCCAGGTTCAGTGAGAGAGTCTGCCTCAAAAGAGGCAGATAGCATGCTTGAGGACAACAATCATGTCATTCTCCAGGTTTTAACCACATGAGCACACATGTGTTGGAGCACCCCACACATATTTTTTAGAAATTACAAAGAGGCCCCAGAGAACAGTGGCATCAACTATGGAAGAAGGCATTGCTTGTGAATGAGGGAACAGACCTTCAACAGGGATAGAATCACAAGCATCTCGATTTCCCAGACTCCCAACACATAACAAATAACTTTCTGTTGTTAATAAGCCATCAACCTACGGCATTTTGTTACAGCAGAGTGAACGTGTTACAGGGATTAACAGACTTGGAAGCAGGATGGACTCCTTCCTTGTGGCCCAATTTGGACCCCACTTCTTTTTTTCCTTGGTAACACTAGAAAGGGAAACATCAGCTTTGACCATGTAAAAGGCAGAAATTTCAGGGCTCCTGGTCAAAAGAGTGGAACACTTGGTGGAAACGTGACATTCTGATGGGCTTCAAAGATTAAAATATTATATAATACTGCCTCCCCTCTTAAGAGTTAATCCAGGTGAACTTGACAATGGCCTGACCAGCAGTCCACACCCCGTTTTATTCACCCAAAGTCATGCCAAAGAGAGAGGAGGAATAATTATCCCCTTAGTGAAATCATACACTTACCTTCCCCAGAAGCCCTCTCTCAGCGCAGTGGCTTAGCGCCTGCACCATGCAGCCTGCCCACATTTCTTATTGAACTTCCCTTTTCCTTTTCACTGTGACCTATCTCTTTTTCAGGCACTACCCAAAAGCCTAAGCACGTTTCCTGGAAGCTTTCTCTCAAGCCCACTTCCCCTTCTGCCACACCACTGCTTGCCGCTCTCCAATGTGGAACGTGCCTGCTTTTTTGGGCCCTAACTCAAAGGGGTTTTTCTTCCCTTTCTTCACATTCCTCCTCCTGGCAGCTGCCAAGATTTACAGCTTGCCCATCCTGCTGTTTTTGACCTGAGATTTTAATAAAACTGTCTTTGAGTTTCCTCCTGAGTCCCTCTCTAAATTCTTTTATTAGCAAGACTACTAACTCCCACAGGAGCCCAGCTTCCCTGGTAATAGTCTCACTTGCAAAGTTTGAAGGAGTCTATAGTCATTGAATAATCAAGTCCTGAGTGAAATCCTAACTTCATTCTCTCTGATACCAAATCTGGACTCCTTCACTTCCTCAGGGACGATGGGAACTGTAGGATGGAAATTCTGCTCAAAGTGTGAAAACATGAGTGTCTACGGCAAGTCTGCTAGACCAGTTCTCTTCCTTCTTCCTGGGCACAAGAAGACTATACTTCCCATCTTCTACTGTAGTGCCACTGGGTCATATGACAAGTTTATCTAATGAAAAATGGCACAAAGACACACTCTGTCCAGGCTTTGGAATTTTCATTCATGAACGCTCTCTTCCTTCTATATGAAAAGACTATGTAGTGTAAGTGTGTGTGTGTGTGTGTGTGTGTGTGTGTGTGTGTGTGTGTGTCTCAAATGTGAGTTCTCTCCTTGAATAGTTTCTAGCATTTGTCCAGCTAATGCATTCTCTGGGAGGCTCAGGAGGTCCAGCCTTAATGGAAGAAGTTATGTCACTGGGGTGGACTTTGAGGTTTCGAAGTCTTACCACATTCTGAGCTCACTCTCTGCTTCCTGTTTGTAGTTTAAGATGTGAGCTCTCAACTTCTGCCTGCATGTCTGCTGTCTGCCGCCACTCTTCTTAGCCATGATAGACTCTTCTCCCTCTGGAACAGTAAGCCAAATAAACTCTTCCTTCTCTAAGTAACTTTGGTCATGGTGCTTTATCTCAACAATGGAAAAGTAACAAACACACACACACACACACACACACACACACACACACAGAGTAAGACAATGACAAAAGAGTTCAAAAGAAATTATCACAAGGTATATTATTATCTCAGGAAGATGCTTTAAATAAAAGAATAGATGATAAAAAATGTTGATCAACTGTGGATAAAAATAGAATTGAGAAGCTACAAGGCAAAGGCACCCTATGCAATGCATGAAAGACAAAAGAATTCAGAAGACCCTTGCAAACACACAACCAGGGAAGGATGGACATCTATGGTGCCAGACACAAAACCAAATAAACCTACAAAGCAACATGTAGAAGCAACTAAGCCTATCTTCTCTGTAGGAAACAGGTAAATCACATAGACAGGTGAATCATGGACGAAAACTCATGATTATGAATGATGGCTATCTTAGGGTTTCTATTGCCGTGAAGAGACACCATGACCACAGCAACTCCTATGAAGGAAAACCTTTAACGGGGGTGGTTCACTTGCAGTTCACAGGTTTAGTGCATTATTGTCACAGTGGGAAGGAAGCAAGGCAGCACGCAGGCAGACATGGTGCTGTTGCTGACAGTCCTTACATCTTAATCCAAAAGCAACAGGAAGTGAGCTGTCTCCCTGGGCATGGCTTGAGCATATATGAGATCTCAAAGCTCACCTCCACAGTAACACACTTCCTCCAATAAGACCACACCTACTCCAACAAGGACACACCTCCTAACAGTGCCACTCCCTTTTGGGGGCCATTTTCTTTCAAACCACCACAATGGCCAAACTTTCATGTGTCATCATGGAGTTTCAATAAGAGATCATTTCACAGTCTCCTGGAAAAAAATTTATGTTATGATGAAGCCCATCTATGGCAAGAGTGCCAGCCCATTAACTTGTCCTTCAAGCCCGTTTCTCTCTGCTCCCATGTCCACGCTGTCAGCAAACCCTACCTGATAGGAATTCCAACCATGCCCCATGGTTGTACATGGCCAGTAGGACACTTAGTCATCTCTGCCTAGTCATTTCTGGGTCGTACGTCCTTCGTGACCCATGCCCCGTGGTTACATGGTCACATAATCACGTGAACATGACCATGTGATCTCTGTGAGTGGGCCTTTATAAGGCGGCACCATGTTCCCCCAGTCTCTTTCTCACACGTGTCCTTTCACAGACATCATCACATCTGTCCCTTTGTCCTGATGAAACTCTTATTAGTGGATTCTGTCATGTGTAGTGACTTTTCCCTTGGGGCAAGAGCACCTCAACAAACCATCACCCTGTTTACCTGTGCATAGCCCTCAACAGACTCGCTTGAGATCTCCTGCTACATTCCAACTCTGAGATCAGACTATGGCCTCTTCACTTGCATAGATAGCCCTTGGCTTGAGATCCTGGGAGAAGACTTCTTTGTCTTCTACCCACATGTAGAGATAATGATCCTTGGGCTAGCTTGGAAAGCCAAGTATTAAAGATTTTCTAGCTGCCCATCAGCCTACATGGCTTGAACATATGAAGCACATAGTAACTTTAGCACACCTGAGTGGGCACACCTTAGCAGGCTACTGGAATCCAAAATAACTGTATTGTATTTGAATAATTACACAGTTGGGGTCTGTCTGATATTTATGGATACAATGTTATATTCTGTAGCAATATAAATGTGTATAAATATATAACTAACATTATATATATGTATATATATGCATACATATATACATATATATGTTAGTAACTATGGAGGAATAAGACTCTTATGGAATCAAAGATTCACACACCTTTGGACCAGGAAACTTCATTTACAGGTGTTCTGCAATAAAACTCACATGTTTTATTTATATGTTAGCAGAAATGACTCAGAATTTTCAGACATTTTTTAAATGTTTTTAACATTTGTTTTTTAAATTTTCCATCACTTTTGAAATTATTTTATGTGTATGTGTGTTTGCTTGATTGAATGTGTGTGCATCATGTGCCTGCATTGCCTGCTGAGGCCAGAGGAGGGGGTAAGGTCCCTGGAACTGGAGTGAGAGCCATTATCGCAGCAAATGCAGGAGAGGGTAGGTGTGCTAGTAACTTTACTGATGCTGTGATGAAACACCGTGAAACTTATGGAAACAAGGGTTTGTTTGGGCTTACAGGTCCACAAGGGCAGCTAGAGTGTGACAGCAGCTGGGGGCAGTGGGAAGCTGAGCGATCACATCTCAACCACACAAAAGAACAGAGGGAGTAAACAGAAAGTCCAGCGAAGCATAAACTCTCAAAACCCACCCCCAGTGACATACTTCCTCCAGTGAGACGCCAACATCATAAAAGGTCCACAGTTTTCCAAACAGCACTACCTACTGAAGACCACAAATTTGTATACATAAGACTATGGGGGACATTTCTCATTAAAATCACCACAAGTAGTCATCTGAGAACTGTGTTGTTGTTGTTGTTGTTGTTGTTTTGTTGTTTTTAAAGAAAAGGATGGGGATGGGCTTGACCCAGAGCAGAACCAATAGTTGCGCCCGAAGGAAAAGACTGGGCAAAAAATGGAGTAGTGGACCAAGAAGCCAGTGGCTGATGCAAGGAAGTCAAGGAAGGGAGGGGGAAGAAGTGAGACTGGGTGGAAGGAGTACAGTAAAGAGATGATTTCAGAACACATCAGGAAAGCTGGACCAGAGAGAAAAATGGCAGAGACCAGTTTCTGTAAGTGTGGAATAGAAGGGAGGTGGGTGAAGGGGGCTGAGGAGTAACACAGACTTGGGGCAGGGTCCACGGAAACTAAGAACTAGCCAGATGGTACATGTCAACTGAGCCTGAGGACGGCAGTGGGAGAGAGAGACACAGCGACACAGGAGTTCGTGGCCCGTGCAGGTTAGCTCGTGTGAACTAGGGAGACACGCCAGTGGTGACTGAGTGTGACCAGACAATAGCACACTTCTGTGCTCTGTGCCCTGGGTGGAGTCTGAGCTGAACAGAAGCAGAGTTGTGACACCAGAGGTCCACAGGGCTGTCACCTAAGGACTTTAGAACACAAGGGGAGTGCTGAAGCCCTCCCTACCCTGCTCACCCCACTTGTCCTCAACAACATATGCCCTCAGCTAATTTTTCACCTTAGTTTGCATGTGGGAAAACAGAAGCTCGGGGCACTGAGGCAGCTGGCCCAGGGCCACCTGATTCGAAGGCAGCGTAGACAGACATGGGTCGGCCTGACCTCACTCTCCACCAGCTGGCCTCACGGAAAGTTTCTAAATAACGAAATAGTTCAGCTGAGTAAATCAGGCCAGCGTGGTGCCTGCACTGTCTGGGAATACAGACGCGGCATCTGGAATTCTATTTCGGAGCCCCATCCTAGAATACCCTTCTGTCACCCACTGCACCTTCCCGATGCTGGAGACGTTGACATTTATATTTTTAAACCTTTTTTTGTTAAAATTAATGCTATCTTTCTCAGGTGCAGGATCCCACCCTGTTGGAGCACCTGTAATATGTTGTAAACAACAAAAACAAAAAATATTCCCAGCATTACATAAGACATTAAAACTGGAACAAGAAAAAAAAAAACTTGAATTGAAACCAGTTCAGCCCCATCCCTAATCGCAAATGCTGAACAATGCACAACCCCTGTCTCTATTCAGAGTCTTCCAAGAACAAAGGAAATTGTCCCCAAATAAAGCAATAACCTAATACCATATTAATAATAACCTTCCATGTGTAAAACCTCCTTAATTCTACAAAGCACTTCACATCTGCCATCTTGTAGGGAGGTGATTTCAGGCACAATTGTAGTTATTAAACAAAACCAAGAGTTTGTTATAAGGTTATATTTGAACAACCACCAATCTGCCTTCCACACTGTCGCCCGAGCTAATCGCTCTCCCCAGCCCTGTTCTATTGAGAATGCTTCTGGGTCATGCAACAATTGAATCCTCTCTATTGAAGGAAGTCAGAGGGCTCTCCTGGGCCTGCAAAGTGTTGCAATCTGGCCTCTAAGGTTTTTCCAGCCCCATTTTTCTCCAGTGTTGCTAAGAAGTGACAAAATGTCACATGGCCAAGGACACAGGATCCTTCAGACATCACCCACCTCTGGGCCTTCCCAAGGTCTTCTCTACCATGTCCAGCGAAGATTTGGTCTTTTCTTTATGATGCTTGACCAGCACATGTAGCCAGGACAGAGTCAAATGAAGCACAGCCCCCTGAAGGAAATAGACAGTGCTGATCTACACTGTCCTCGCCTCAGGCTCGGCTGGGGGCAGAAAAGGAGGCTGGAAATAAGGAATCAATGTTACCAGTGCCTCAAAGTGCTAAGGCAGGGTTGGCGAGAGGGCTCAGCAGGTAAAGGCACTTGCCGCCAAGCCTAAAGATTGGAGTTTAATTGCTAGACTCCACATAATAGAAGGAAAGAGTCAACTCTCCTGTGAGTGTTCTTTGACCTCCATGGGCTGGGCACATGCAAACACACACACACACACACACACACACACACACACACACACACAAAAAATCAATCAATCAATATAATAATTTTTTGAAGTACTGAGCCAAAGCTGTATTCTGAAGAACTATGAAAACCCATCTACAGCTTCAATTATTTTATAGCACCCGTTATAATTTTATTCAGGAAATGGAGGCCAAGAAAGGGGAAATATATGCCAAATGTTACCTGTGAATGATCATAGGCTGTAACACCTGAACCACACTCAACACTATAACCCTTCAATGTTTACTCTCAGGAGCATTTTAAACAGTGTGTGTGTGTGTGTGTGTGTGTGTGTGTGTGTGTGTGTGTGTGTGTGTATAAACATACGTACACATGCATGCTTTCCCACAGATATGCCCCCCGACATACTTACATACACTGAGGGGATGGAGGTCAGGCTTGGGAATGCAGAAGGGCCATGGGTACACTGAATCTGCCCACAGGGTTTGAAGCTGCTTAGGCAGCTAGAGGAGTTTCCTTTCAAAGGAGGGACAGCCCAAGTGTACAGGTGGCTGGTGGCCTCTGGAGCCATGGGAGTGCAGATCAGTGGGAATGGGGTACCTCTGTGCCTTAGGACAGATCCTTGTAGAAGGCAGAGTTATTCCAGAGCTCTCTGAGAACAGGAGTGCTGGGGACACACCTTCAAGGGAGTACAGCCATAGCTGTGGAGGGATCAGGACATGGAGAGTGAGGGAAATTGGATGTAGATACATCTAGTGTAGGAAGGAAGCTGAACACAGTACTTTATCCTGAGATGTGTCCAAGGTGCCATGTTGCTTTTTCCTGAGAGACTGTGTTTCCAGCCCCCTGCCAGGGAAGGAAGGGACAAAGTTCAGGGAAAGTTGGCCGTGAAGGAACACAGGAAAGCATCACGAGTCTGTGGGATAAAAGAGCAGGACCACTTCCCTCTCAGGGTTTTGGTGGTTTCTCTACAACTGGGAACAGTCCCTACCATGGGAGCCTGGATGAGCCTAATGAGAACACAAGGCAAAAGAAATCTCCCACAGCGTGAGGCACAAATGGGTGTTCAGTGAACATCACCATGTCTTCTCAAGCTTCCTGTGCCTTCCCAGGCTCCAGTCCATACACAGGAAGTTCTCTAAGCTAAGGACCAGGGCAGAGAACGTCAGGGAGCCTGACGTCACCCGAGCATCAGAGTCAAACCAAGGCAGCAGCTACACTGGCATGATCGTAGTATCTGCCCAGCTTCCAGGTCTCTACTGTGCTATCATCACCCTGAGCAGTCTTAGGAAGCAGGAGCCAGGCTTCCGTCATTAGTGAGGACAAGAAGGAAGTGGATGGATGAGAAGGTCCCTGCTTCATCCACCACTGGTAATTAGTACAGTCCTAAATTAGAATCCAGTTCTTTCGTTAAATGAATAGCTCCCTTCCCATGATAGACCTTTTCCCTTAAACCAGTGGTTCTCAACCTACCTAATGCTCAGAGCTAAATTTAATACAGTTCCTCATGCTGTGGAGACCCCAATCATAAAATTAGTTTCATTGCTACTTTATAACTGTAATTTTGCCACTGTTATGAATGCGTAATGTAAATATTTTTGGCGATACCTTTAAAAAGAAATTTCTTAGTACTAATTTAGAATTTAGATATGGCTATATATCTTCCACAACATAGATCCTACTCCCTCATGATACATTAATATAATATTTGGACTATCACACTAAGCCGCTCATTTGCAAGATGCAGGAAGATTTGAAAAGAAATATAACTGTAAAGCCTAAAATTTATCTGTGGCTAAAATTTCAGCCATTTATACCCATAAGTCTCCCTTTTAAGTTAATTTTGATTTTAATAGAAATCAATCTCTTTCTGACACTGTTGATGTATATTACCCCATTGAAAATTCTGAAAGTAAATAAAACATAGAATTTAATTAAAAATATTTTTGGACATAGAGGTTTGCTGAAGTGACCCACAAGTTGAGCACCTCTGTCTTGTACCCTTAAAATGTCTGTATGAGGTATTATAGGATAGTGATGACCTGAGGGAGTTTCTTAGTTAGGGTTTCTATTGCTGTGAAGAGACACCATGACCACAGCAACTCTAATAAGTGAAACATTTGCTTGCAGTAGCTCACTCACAGTTTCAGAGGTTTAGTGCCATCATCACGGCAGGGAGCATGGTGGTGTGCAGGTAGACATGGTGCTGGAGAAGCAGCTGAAGTCCTATGTCTTGCAGGTAACCGGAAGTTGACTGAGACACTGGGTGGTATCCCAAGCATAGGAAACCTCAAAGCCTGCCCCCACAGTAACACACCTCCAACAAGGCCATACCCACTCCAACAGAGACATACCTCTTACTAGCGCCACTCCCGATGAGATTATGGGGGCCAATTACATTTAAACTACCACAGGAGGATTTAACAATGTGATGAGCTCATCTTGTTTGTTAACTTGACACAACCTAGAGTTACCTGGGAAGGAGGAACTTCAGTTGAGAATTATCTCAATCAGATTGGGCTGTGGGTTGTTTTCTTGATTATTAATTGGTATAGGAGGTCCCAGCCCACTCTGAGTGGTACCATTCTGTTCTAGTCAATGTTGTATTGCTGTGAAAAGATACCATGACCATAGCAACTCTTATAAAAGAAAGCATTTAATTGGGGCTTGCTTACAGTATCAGAGCTTTAGTCCATTATCAGCATGGTGGGAGCATGGCAGGCCACAGGCAGACATGGTAGCTGAGAGTTCTACATTTGGGTCCACAGGTATCAGGAAGAGAGAAACTCTGGGCTTGGAATGGGCATTTTGAAACCTCAAAACCCACCCCCTAGTGATACATTTCCTCCAACAAAGCCATACCTACTAATCCTTTTAAATGGTGCCAGTCCCTGGTGATCAAGTATTCAAATCTATGAGCTTATGGGGGCTTTCTCATTCAAACAACCACATAGCCGTAGGCAAGTGGGCCTGGACTGCATAAGAAAAGGACCTGAAGGTCTATAAGCAAGTTTGTAAAACAGCATTCCTCCACAGTCTCTGCTTTAGTTCCTGCCTTGAATTTCTACCCTGGCTTCTCTTGATGGCAGGCAACAGCAACAGAAATCAAACTAAAATGATTAGGAAGGTGATGTTTGCAAGAGTGAATCTCAGAAGATTATCAGTAAGTTAATTTTGATAGAAGAAGAACATTAAAATATACCTAACCCGAAGCTCATTCAACTCAACTCAACAATGGTCTATCAACAGCCTCGATTTTGGCTGGTTCCTCACCTTGCAGTATCTAAGTTGGGTCCAGGTAGCAAGAAAATGGAAGTCTAAGACCCTCCCCCAACTCCATTAACACAGGGACCTCCCTACAGAGGATCCACCCACTAGACAGCAGGGCAGGTGTATAAACCATCTGTTTTTACTCCCTGAGAAGGGCACAAGCCCAAAGCTTCTTTCTTTGCCCCAGCGAGAAGCACAAAGCCACTGTCATCCATGTGTAAGAGGTCACTTTCAGAATCATAAGGACCAATTCCAGAGTCCTTCAGAATATCTCATCCTGGAGATTATTAATTTGGCCTAGTTTGTTGGCAAGAGATGTTTGGAAGGTTGCCAAAAATTACATGGCAATTAATCAACAGGAAATAAAATAAACACAAATTGCAGATTCTTATCAGAAAATGGATGCCCTGGCATCTTGCTTCTTAAAGACATACTTGCTGTGTTATCCCAACGGACAGCTCTAGCTTCTGTGGGTCAGTTCTGTAATAAATCACAGCAAGTGACATGTTGAAGAACCAACTGGTCAACCAGAGAAAAGGAGGCAGAGGATGCTGAGACACCTGTTGAAGAAATGAAGGTTCTGCCCTGGATGCTCACGGTCACGCTGAATGCTTTCAGTTGTCTGAGTCTTTGCTGCCACGGAGCCAGTTCAAGAACCCCCAGCAGCCCCAACCTGACTTCCTGAAGTCTGCTACTCTGATGGAAAATCACCTTTTGTGCAGCTCTGATCTTATTCTCCCCAAGCATAAAGTATTCACAAAGGCATAGTCACCCAGATGCCAGGTGCCACAACATAAGCTGGTAGTACTATAAGCAGATGAACTTGAGCACCTGAGATCTAGATGACAGATCCAGGAGATGATTCAGTCAGTAAAGTGCTTAGCACTCAAGCATGAGGACCTAGGTTCAAATCCTCAACACTCACATGAAAAGCTGAGTACAGCAGCACACACCTATAATCCCAGTGCTCAGAAGATAGAGACAAGAGGATACCTGGGACATTCTGGACAGTCAATCTAGACAAAAGAGTGAGTTCTGTTTTCAGTGATAACCAGATGTGGAGAGTAGTAGAGATTGACACTCAATACTGACCTCTAACTTCCACACACCCATGAACACTAATGCCTATATTCCTGTACACATGCATGCATGTGCGCACACACACACACACACACACACACACACACACACACACACACACAGAGCTGGGTAATATTGTGCAAGTTCCCTATATCCTGACCCCCAATTTCTTCATCATAGTAGTACAACCATCCCACCTCCCCATGGGTCTGTGACATGATTAAATAAAAGAAGAAAGGAAGGGAGAGAGAGAGAGAGAGAGAGAGAGAGAGAGAGAGAGAGAGAGAGAAGAAGAAGAAGAAGAAGAAGAAGAAGAAGAAGAAGAAGAAGAAGAAGAAAGGAAGGAAGGAAGGAAGGAAGGAAGGAAGGAAGGAAGGAAGGAAGGAAGGTCAGGCAATCACTGGCATTCATTAACTTACCTCTATTTGAAATCATTTCATTTCTTCCCAGATTTCCCGTCTTGTCTTCATGGAAGTCTGACTTTTGGTCCTCATTGGAACATCTTGCATCTAGAGGAATACACCAGCTGACTGTGAGAATGTCCAGAAACCTGAGGGTATGGTTCTTTGAAATCTGATTGAGCTCCAGACACTCCAGGAAAAAGATTCTACAGCTTCTGAAGTCCAGAAATTTCTTCCATCTCTCTTATCTGACCATCTTTGTTCCATCCCCATGTTGAGATCTTTGGGTCATGTTATAGTTATGTTTTCTAATATGGTTGCCACTGGCCACCAATGCTCCTGAGAAGCTGTATTGTGACTACTCCAAACTGGTGCACTATGATATCTCCTTCCATTTCCACTGGTCCAGTGATGCCCATCTTTCCTGTGTGTGTTTTCTAGGCTATTATCACACGCTAACACCAATTTCATCACTTAAAGTAAACTGTGTTCTTTCAAGGTTCTAAAGGCTACAAGTTCATCATGTGGCAGGGTGACCTTAGGGGTGTTGAGATGATTCAGTTCCTTGTATCTTCCATTGTCTAGTAGTTTCCAGCAGTCCTAGGCTTGTGCCTGCATCATTACAACCTATATCTCTACATCTACCTGGGTAATGCCTCTTGTGCCTGTTTTTCTCTGTGTGTTGTACACGGGCCTTGGTTATTGTTTGAAGACTTGTGTACATAATCTAACAGGATGTCCAACCTTTGGCTTTTCTGGGCCACATGTTATGATCTCATCTTAGGATCCTTAACTTAAAAGTACAGTTTCCAAACGAATTAATATTCACAGGTACCAGGAACTTGAATGTAGACTATGTTGAGGATAGAGGTTGTTTATCATAAAACTACTCTACACCAGGAACTTGAATGTAGACTATGTTGAGACTAGAGACCATCTACCATAAACCCACTCTACACCTTTCTTCACTGCTGCTCCTAAACCTTAGTTCTGTCAGGTTGAGTCAGTGTTTTGAAGGACAGGTACCTATTCATTTCCTTATCCCATCACTAATGCAGATGGAAGAAAGGAACCTTTTGCTAATGGACAACCAGATGTGCATCCTCACGACACAGGAGGATCATCCTGGGTTCATGAACTAAATTTTTTTTTCTTTTCCTTGAAATATCTTCATTCACCATTCTTTCCTAATTTCTAAAGCCAGGCCTGAGCTGTAGGGTAAGCCAGACTCTGTCCTTTCTCCAAAGCGCCCCACCATTTCTGATCTTGGGAATTAACTGTCCTGGTTTGCATATCTGGTCTTTTATCACTTTAAAAATACTAAGACCGACAATTTTAGGGAAACAGGAGGAATACAAAATGGTTTTGCTTTGGATAATTGCCAAGACAAAAATAGACACAATCTAACAGTATATGTTTTCCCCTATTGTCTAAGAGAATGCATACTGTGGGTGCAGACGGGCTGTTTGCTGGGACAGAACATTGTAAATATCATTCTCTTAACAAAGAAACATCTTTTCCTGTGCTCCTTAAAGGATGTTATCTTTGTCCTCCTGCTGCCTTCAGCTTACATATCCGCTCTGAAATGACACAGGCCTGGACTGTGATGTACACTGATGGTTATTGTCTGTAGTGTACTTGGGTGCTCTCTATCTCACTTGGACATCAGCTCTGTAAAGCCCAATACTACTGACATAAACTCAGTGTCCTGTACTTGGCCTGGTCCAGACATGAGATAGGTAGGTGTGTGTGTGGGTGGATGGATGGATGGATGGATGGATGGATGGATGGATGGATGGGTAGGTGGGTGGATGAATGGGTAGGCAAATGTATAGGAAGGTGTGTGGGCTGGTGGATATATAGATGGACAGATAGACAATTATTTGAGAGTTCAGGAAGTTTGATTGGTCTAGATGAAACACCCATGAGTCAAATCCAGTCCCCTTCTAAGGTCCTTATGTCCTGCTCTGAATGGGTCTCACAAAAGGGAAGGCATAAACTACAGTTTAACCTAGAAAGGCAAGCTACCAAGAGAGCTGGAGAGTAAGGTTGGAATCTGCTATGCTGGGAGGTCCATCAGACAGCTATGAAGGAAGGAAGGCAGGGTTGACACACTCTATTCTCACCAACCTTGAAGTTGGTCTGATTGCTCTGTCTGTGTGACTAGAAAAGTTGTTTAGCTGAGTGCATTATACCCTGAGTGGCCAAGTGCATACAACTTATGAAGGGAGCCCCTTAATACATATTTAATAAAGCTGTGGACATTCAGGCAGCAAATCAGCGGTGTCAAATGTGTTCACTTTAGGTGACTGGAGCTGTCTGTTGGCAAGGCTGACACTCCTCTGCAAGTCACACACACCATAAACCATCTCAGCAGAGGGGAGAGGACTTGTCATGTCCTTACTCTATGGTGATGGCAGAGAGTTTGCAATAACACATCATGGGTAGATGCTCGAAAGCTTGAGACATCAAAGAGAGAGAAGACAGGAGGAGCTCAAAGAAGTGGTGATTAGGGGAGAGGGGTGACTCCACGGGTAAAGGCACTTGCCACCAAGCCTGACAGACTGAGTTCAATCCCAGTGAATCATCAGGTAGCAGAAGAGAATCAACTCCTACAAGTTGTCTTCCAACCTCTAAACACACACACACACACACACACACACACACACACACACACACACACACACTACACACACTAAATAATTAAAAATAAACAAACAAATAAATAAATAAATAAATAAATGTAAGAAAACTAATTTTTTTCAAGACAAGTTTTCTCTGTGTAACAGCCCTGGCTGTCCTGGAACTCACTCTGTACACCAGGCTGTCCTTGAACTCAGAGATCCACCTGCCTCTGCCTCCTGAGTGCTGAGATTAAAAACATGCACCCCCATGCCTGGAAAAGAAACTGTTTTAATGCAGTAGTGATGACTGTGGAGAGAGTGGACAGGAGACAGGGCAGCGTGAAGACCATCTTTATAATGGCTGTGACAGTAACAATGTGAAGAACTCGTCCTGGTGAGTGCTTCCTGTCTGCCAAATCTTTCTCTGAAGTCATCGTGCGCACTTCATCCCTACAACACCTCCACGAGTGTTTGCTTTTACTCCCCTCATAGAGAAAAGGAAATAGTGCCTTAAAGTGGTTGAAGTCACAGGTCTATCAAATAGCTTGAAGGAAAAGTAGGAATCCAAGCAGGCTGAGCTCAAAGTTGTGACGGTTAAGACTGACAGTCACTTGATAGGTCCTAGGATCACCTATGCAGCAAGCCTTTAGGTGTACCTAGGAAGGACTGGTTCGATTAAGTTAACTGAGGTGGGAGACTCACGCTAAATCTGGGTGGCACCAACCTAGGGCCTGGGATCCTGGACTGAAGGAGATGGAGAAGGTGAGCTGAGCACCAGCGTTCACCTCTCTTCGCTTCCTGACTTCAGGCGCTGTGTGAGCAGCCGTCAGAAGCTTCTGATGCTGTGCCGTCCCCACCACGACGGACTGTAGCAAACTCCTCCTTCCTTAAATTGCCTTTTTTAGGTATTTGGCCACAGCGACAGACACATGACTAGCACAAAACCGTCCAGCGTTGTCCTTAGAGCTTAGAGATGTTGAAGGGTCACAAGCCAGCTGGATTCCCATTCCTTCTCTCCACCAGTTCGAATGAATGCCCACAGCAGAGGCAGGCAGCCATGAAGCTACACCCTGCTTCCCTAGCGTGGAGACATCACTGGGAAGCTGTCCCCCAGCCCCCTCCCCTTCTCTAGGAGGCTCGACCTTGTGCCAGTACAGCAGGTAGGCTGAGCATCACATCCAGGCCAGGCTGATTGAAAAGGTGTCTTCTCCATACTCTCTCTTCACTTCTTTGTCCCCCTCAGAAGGCCTTTATTCAAAGGCAGGGGCGCTATTCCCTGAACTGTTACTCAGGACCATTATTTAGGTAAGAAACAAACATTTGAAGGAGTTAAACTAACCAGTTGTCCAAGGCCCTGGATGGAATAGAAATCTGTTGATATGTTTTATTAGACCTAGGAATATGTACTCTGAGGCACTGCCATCAGAATAGAATCTGTCACATGAAGTTACAGTCAGGGGGCATTTTATATTCTCTGGGACAGGGTCAAGAATATATCCCATAGGGTTGTGCCCACGTTAGAAGATTTAATACATATGGGGCGCTGGGCTCCCGAAAACACTCAGAACTGGCAGCCACTATCACATTGACTTTTTGTGCACCAAGTACAGCCAACTTGATTTTGGTTCACTGTGGGTTTGAAGCAACCTACCCAAGTCAGCTTTATTTACGTAATGAAACATATGAGCACACGTTTTATTACATTCAAGGTCTGTTCTATCCAAAGCGGTGGCTGGGCTGATTTTCTGTTCCCATTCAGCTCTGGGATCTAATGTGCGAGCATATGGCACTCAGCTCCCTTCTGGCCCTGCACTGAGAAACAGCAAAAGGGGAGGATTTTTCCAAGTCTGCGAGGATGCTGTGTGATGCCCATTGGGGCGGTAGCCCAGCATCACTGAGGACACAGTGTCTGTTCTCAAAGGTGAAGCAGTTGGTGTTCCAAACACACTCTCTCACGCCAAAAGTTAATGATTATCGAGAAAGTCTACAGTCCGGCATGTCTGTAGACTGACAGAGCTCACTTATAAAGAGACCTACTGACAGGGACGGTGTGTCAATCCCTGCTCATTCATTGAGCGGCTACTCTCCAGCTCTTCCCAGATTCATTAGATAATTTGCATTTTAAAACTTTAATTTCAAAATAAATATGCGCTCACAGGAAGCTGCAAAAATATTGAAGGGAGGATTTGGGTGCCCTTCTGTCTGTCTTCCCTGATAGCAGGATAGCATGCAATGATGCACGTGTAACAGAACTGTAAATGTACACGGGCACAGTCTACAGCTCTGAGGTCACGAATCTTTTGACCTGTATGTGTGTGTGTGCTTGCAAGTGTTTCTATATGGTTTTCTCATCTACGTACTTTTTTGTAGCTATCCACACCATGCTTCTGGTATCCTTCCACTCTAAAATGTGTCCATCTTCCGTCATGGAAGATGACAAGAAGTATCCATAGCCATCGGAGAAGGCGCCACCGAATGGGGACTGTTTTTATCACGCCGGTTTGTTTCCTTCTCCCAGTCTGTGTATAGTTATGTGAGGTTTTATGTTTCTTTCCTTGTTTCTTAGGTTTTTAGCTAGTTCTTGGATTGTGAAATTTATATGAGAAGTTTATAGTCACTTATTGACCTTAAATAAACTACACTTACTTAGGCGTGTGTGTGGAGGTCAGAAAACAATTTTAATAAGTCAGTTTTCACCTTCCATTTTGTGGGCCTAGGGATTGAACTCAAGTCAGCAGGCTCGGTAGTGAGCACCTTTACTCACTGACGTATCTCGTTGGCCCATCATCTGTTGCCATTTCAATGTCCATGAAATTGCTGGCTGGATCCATGGGTCAGATGCAAGGATGTCACTAGGAGAGACTGAAGTCCCAGAAATATAAGTGACTTTCCCTGAGCGACAACTTCAATGAGTGAGGACATTGGTCCAACTTTGTAGCCATGTTCCTAACCCCAGTGTCCAGCTGTCTTCTAGCACTGTGCCGTTCAGAGGGACACCTACACATATGTTACTTTATCCTGCTGTCACCTCAGAGTCCAGCAGACACAATAAGCCAAATGGCCACGGCATCTTTCAGAGAAAGAAACAGAGGAGTTGCCAGGTTACTGAACAGACCATAGACCTGGTGTGAAGAGAGAAGTCATAGACTACTTCCCTGCCTCTCTGACCATTAGACCTGGGCAGCATCCAGAAGCTTTTCTCATACCCACATCACCCAGTCCCATACCTGTCTGCGTCCATGGCAACTCAATCATGAACTTATGTCCTTACCTATTTGCATGTGGCAGGATACTGTCTTCACCTAAAATACCACCCTGGTGGTGAGTCAGGAGCCATAATGACACTGACCTAGCTCATCACCCCTCTCTCCCACAGGATAGACTTGGCCAAATGAAACCTTGTTAGCGAGCAGCTTTGCATAAGAACATTAGGACCTGTATAAACAATAGCTCTGCCTCTAGGAAGATAAAGAGAGTCTGCAAAGCACCATATCCCTGAAGGAGGATCTTGTTCCTGTATAGCAGCGTCCTGACCCTGAACATGCCGTGTGGCCCTAGGGAGGGTCAAAACAGTTGGTCTGGGCATCACTCAACCTCATCTTCACCAATTCCCATGAGGAAGGAAAACAGCTTGGATTATAGTTTTTGTTGAATTAGAAACCCTATAAAGGCATACATGAACCTGAGCAGATCTTAGCGATATCAAAGAAGAGAATTTCAATAAGGGGGCTGCATTAAATCTGTGCTGGCAAGGGCTTAGAATAAAGTACAGTAATGAGCAAGCTTTATGATAAAATTAATGTAATTAATTAGTGTTTGTAAAGGGCTTGGGATCATGGGGTGAAAGGTGCCAGCTAGAGGAAAAGTCATCTCAGAAATTACCACTATTATCATCTTAAGACACGGCATATATTATGTACGATATGAGCATTTCAAAGCATATATTCATGTCCCAGCTATAACTACGTTAATTTATAGTAATTTGCAAATCAGGTCCCTGATCAGCCCTGGGAACCCTTTCTGGATCTCTAAGTGGATGAGGTTATGACTCAAGTGGTATTTTAAACTCTATCCTGTGATAACCTATTAGAGGCAGCAGCCCCAGACCCCCGTGCGTGCTCAAGTTAGTGATTCAAATTACAAATGACGAGCGCGGGCTCTGCCTGCCTTTCTGCCCTCGGTGCCACATCTTTGGGGGTTTGGCTCAGTTTTATTAAAAATCGGTCTACGAGCCAGTGTCTTTCATCCTCATCTTTCCAACTTTTCTGGGATTCAAGCACCCCTATTTCTCTCTGATCCAATAATATTCCCTGAGGTCAGGAGTATCTCTTCACTGCCATCGAGTCTCCAGGATGCGTGTGACCGAGCCTTGACACATTGAAGATTCTGGGGACTTTGACTAATGGTGAAGGCTCAGCTCAAAGCTTACGTATATCCAAAGTAGGCCGTTTATTTCCAGCCATCCCAACTGACTTTCCACTCAAAAACCCTCTATTGTATTTATTAACTGAACCACACAATTTTTACAGGGCTGCAGGGTACATTTAAAAAAAAATTTTAAGCTAATGGTTTAATGGTAAAATCAAACCACAGGGAATTTGGAAAATAAAGAGAAAATAGAGGGCTAGGAAGATGTGTTTTCAGACCATCTCTACCACCCAGGCTGCAATGCTCTCATTCATACAGGTACCAACATTCTCGTGCAAAAGCCATTCAATGACCAGCGTTTGTTCTGCCAAGGCCACCAGGTCATCACACAGAGTTTGTTTCCAAAAGTTGTCACAGAAAGCACCTCATTCAGTCATCCACAGGGAGTCAGCAAGCAGCTGTTGTCATGACAAATCTCCTGGGTCCAGGTCTGACTCTGCCACTGGCTGTCAGAGCGATTCTGGGGAAGTCACATTCTCTTTTCTCAGTGGTATGCTTCTTTACTTGTCACAAAGAGAGATGGGGGCAGAAAAGATGGAAGTCAGGTCACAAATATGTACTCACATGATGGTAACCTATCCCACAAAACACATCTCTAGACACACAAACACACACACATGCACACACCCCTCTTGGTGGTACCATGCAGACATCACCAATCTATCACAGATCCACTAAACCCAAACGCAGCCTCAGACCTTTCCACCTAGCCTATAGTTCGCTTCTACCTCTTAGCCTCATTTGCCAGCTGAGTAGAACCTTATGTTCACTTCAGTTCGAAAGATGTAAATCATACCACAATTTTGCAAAATGTCATTTCTAATAAATAACATTGCAAGAAAGCATCAACACCTAAGTGAATAAATTTATTTATTTATGCCGTAAAAGCTTTTTGGCCCACCACATTTTATGAAACCTTATAGGAATGATAATAACCTTTAAAAACCAAGTAAAGTGAAAACATAATTATCGGAATGTTCAATTAGAAATGCAAACACACTTTGCTAAACAATCTCCAAATGTAATTGTTTAATAACAAAATGTAAATTTAAAAGAACAGTAATAAACAAAATGTCCCAGAAGCAAATCTTGTTCCTGTGCTGCTGCTGAAGGTGTGGGTGACTCAAACACGTACTGGGATAGATTGTCCTTGGCTAGTAGGTCCTCTGTGCCACTGAGAAATCTCTGAACAACTTCTCAGCTTTTAACATTTTGGAAAGTTCTAGATCTCAAACCGAATGCCAATAAACATGTACTCTAGTTTTCTTTTTGTGTTGCTGTGATAAAACACTATGACCAAGAGCAACTTAGCAAAAAAAGGTTTTATTTCATCTTACACATCCAGGTCACAGCCCATCATTAAGGAAAGTTAGGAGATGAACTCAAGGCACAAGCTCAAAACAGAAACCATGGAGGAACATTGCCTGCTGGCTTACTCTCAGGATTATGCTCATTTTCTTGTACAGCCCAGGCCCAACTGCCTAGGGATGGTGCTGCCCATAATGGACTGGGCCCTCCCATATTAATCATCAATCAGAGTAATGCCCTTCAGACATGCTCAGTCTAGGCAATTACTCAGTTGAGGCTCCCTCTTCCCAGGTGACTCTATGAGGTGTCAAGTTGATAATAAAAATGAACCATCACTGCATGCTAATACGCTTTGTAACTTCTGACTGCTCTGTAGCACTCAACTGCTTATGAAGAGAGTGGGTTCATTCTCACATTGCTTCATAAACCATTACCATTCCATGAGGATGGGTCTTACTCATCCTATCTACAATTATGAGGTGGGAGGAGGAGTCATGGTGTGTGTGTGTGTGTGTGTGTGTGTGTGTGTGTGTGTGTGTGTGTGTACCTAGGGTAGCAATCAAAGCTGCCTCGTTGCATGAGCCCATGGAGATCAGTGTGTAAAGCTTACCTCAGAGGCTCCTGATAACGGCCCTTTGACAAGCACATAGCAAACTGTGGGCCCTACCTAGATCAAGGACCTCACTCCCAGTTCAAGGACAAGAGGCAAGACCAGTGTTCGCACATGACTCCACAGAGTCCCCATCACTTACAAGCAATAGCGGTGCCGAGTTAGAAGACAATGGGCACCTGAAACTAGTGTGACAGTGCTAGAGACAGTGGGAGCCAGGAGAAAACGCACTGGGCATTGGCACAGCCATACTTCCTCACTCCCACTCTTCCGTGCCTGCTCTCCTGCCAGTCAACAGAATTGAGTTGTCATGACAAATTCTGTGCCATTCAGACTTCATAGGTTTACCACGTGCATGCTTACAGGCAAGGTTTGCTAACTGTGCGGCAGGAGCTGAAGGCTGGGTCCCTGGAACTACTCAGACCCAGATGTTATAATGTAACCCCGACAAGGCACTTGGGAGCCTAAGGCCTCAGGCTCTCCCTGAGCATATGGTCTGGGTGCGAGAAATCCTCTTTACCTCTCTGTGACCTCATCAAATTCAGTATTCCGGGTCTATTCCCAGTGAGTCTCATGCTCTCGCCCTGGTTTGGAAAGAGAGTGTTGGTAAACCCCTGCTTGACTACATACAGTGATGGAAAGGAAGCAAAGTGGAACCAAATTCTCAGTATCTCCACATGTTCTTGGATGAGAGATTTTGGCAATACCAAGGCTTTGGGAAAACCTGAACTTTTTCCACCTCTTGAATGGAAAAGAGATTTATAAAATGATACAGTCATATATCTTGAAGTACACATTCCTGGGGACATTCTCTACATTAATTAAGATAACTAAGGCAGCCAAGGCTGAAAGCAGGGGCCACAGGCCAAAGGGCAATGACAACTTCAGCCCACAGAGGTCTCGATGTCCTCAGCAAAAGCTTGAACCTGAAACACACCCACTCAGTTGACGTTCAAAGTCCTCGACTTTCACTAATTTCTGTTACTGTGACCAGAAGGTGACAAACAACTGTTTGAAAGGTGCCACTCTTCTGCAGGGTCCCTGGGGCTCACCGACCAGCTAGCCGAACATCCCCAGGACCCAATGAGATAATCTGTATTTAAAATGGGGGGAGGTGGATAGTGCCTAAGGAGCAACATCTGACTTGATCCAAGCCTTACATGCATATGCACATACCTACATACAACACACATGCACACACACACACACACACACACACACACACACACACACACACGCACACACATGAGAGAGAGAGAGAGAGAGAGAGAGAGAGAGAGAGAGAGAGAGAGGGAGGGAGGGAGGGAGGGAGGATATCTCTATCCACTCATGCATACACCACACACAGACAAATAAATGAGCTAATAAAATACAGACATGCTTATAATAAGGTGATATGGTACACACTTGCAATCCCAGCACTTAGGAAGCTGAGACAGGAGGATGAGGAGTTCAGGGTCATTCCCACTCACACAGTCAGTCAGTTCAAGGCCACTCAAGGCTACATGACATATTGCCTTTATAAACTAAACAACTACAACCAAAACAGATTATAATAAATGAATGCTATTATATGCTTCACTTAAGAAGGTGCACACTTCCAGAATGAATGAATGAATGTTCTGATGAGATGAGAATGGTGTTTCCCTCAAGTTTCATACAAGGCTCTCTGCTAGCCTTGTCTCCAACCTCCATGGCCAGAGTGTAAGCTGTAGCTCTGATGTAATCACCATATACACCAGAAGAAACTTCTCTGGCGCTAAAAGATGCTGTTAATAGTAATATTAGCACCATGATCACCATCATCCTGGTGGTGACAATGACTTCTACTAAAACAAGAGAGGTGATGGTAACTCCCGTTATCAGTTGCCACGCAACCAAACAATTCTCCAACCAATGGTCCTCTTATTACACTGTTCTCTGTGGGTCACAGATTCAGACAGAACCTGGATGGTTAGTCTCCAACCTCCATGGCCAGAGTGTAAGCTGTAGCTCTGATGTAATCACCATATACACCAGAAGAAACTGGGACTTTGACTGGGGTTGGGCATGGTGTTTGGTGAGAATCTGGTTTGGCATGGGGTTCTATGTAGATGGTGTGTTCAGGCATTGCCAGACCCTCTTCCTCCTCCTGTCTTAGAGCCCTTTCTTGAGGCCTTTACTGGGGGATCATCAGACTTGATACATGGCAGTTCAGGCTTCCAAGACATGCAGGTGGAAGTCACCAGTCCAGTCTGAGGAAAGCCCTGGGAGCTAAGTCACCTCCAGTCAGCCATATTGTCATCCACAGTCTACTCTTGATTCAAGCAAAGGGAAAACAGTTCCTGCTTTTAACGGGAGAGTTGTCAAATAATTGTTATCTGTAAAGAACCATGGTGTACTCTTTGGTTCTATATGTAACAGAAGATGAACAAATTCCCCATTTCCCAGGACCTCTGAAGCCTCATTCCAGGTTTGAAGTCTGATATTTCATTATCTAGGTCAAGTTCAAGTTCAGATGAGCCTCCTCGGATGCTGTCCCCCCGCCCCCCCTTCAGCCAGATGGCAATTGTCTTCCTCTCACTCAATCTGTGTGCTGAGACAAAAACAGGGACCCTACAAATGGTATACCTACCCCCAAAGGGATGAGACAGGATCCCCTGGCAGGTGCTGGGCAGGGGCCATTCCTGAACCCAGCTTTTTGTATTTCCAATACCTTGACTAGAGCCCACTGAAGCTCCGTAGAACTGGGACTTTGAGGTGCTTAGATCCCCTCTATAGAACATTCTTCATTCTCCATAAGAAATAGCTGTCATCTGCATCCACATAGGCTACTTAACTCTTACATACTTACTGCCCAGGGTAGATAGACTAAAGACAGCTGTCCAAAGGTACCTAACATTTTGTAATGTCTCATCCCTGTCTGTCAAAGATGACAGAGCTTCTGCTGATACTCTCTTTAAAATGCCATGGGCTTTCTGGGAATCTCAGAGGTTGGGACCACTCTATAAAAACAGGCTCCCACTTCTTCCTGAGAGACTCTACACTGGGCTGAGAGCAAGCTCTTCCAGGACACTGATACCAATCTTTGAAAGCCTTTTGGATGGGTGGAAGGGGCTGTGGCATGGTGTATTTAGCGATCTTACTGGGCACAATGACAATATTGTTGGCTTTCCAATATGAAGGGGGGGCACCTTATAACTTTTTATTTACAAAAGAAAATCCATTAACTTTTAACCTTTTCAGAGACTACATCTGAGCACTGGTGACAGAGAGGAGGGGTAGGTTTCTTAGCAACCTTTGGAGATATAACTTGAGAGCCACCCAAATCCTACACATACACATTGTACAGAAACTTAGTTGAGACTCTCCCTTGAGAAAGCCACACCCACCGCTAGGTATGTTGTATTCCTTCCCCGAATGCCCCTCTTCTATTAATCCCTATGCCTAATACCTAAGCCAAATATTCTGTAAAATAAGCTCCCACTCCACTTGCAAATAAAATATAGAAGGGTCTTGGAGCCTTAAAGTCTGTCTGGAAACTAGGCTTTTCAGGGAGACAGTATGTCTTTGCCCTCAGATTGTTTCTTGCTTTGAAATTGTTTTGTTGGATATTAAAAAAAAAATTGTCCCAAGTTCTTCATGTTTCCTCTAGTATGAAAAATAAAAGTTCTGAACATTTTTCTTTAGTTCATCTCCCTTGTATTATAATCTACCAGAAAAAAGCAAATTGGTACCTTCAACATCTGCCAGCAGGTATCCCCTTCTTCAGGGCCCCTCCCTCCTGTGTTCCCTCTTTCCAACATCAACATGTCCCTTTTTGGCCTGTTTATTTTTGAGGCAAGATCCCACTATGTAGCTCGGGCTGACCTTGAACTCTTGATCTTCCTTCTTCAAATCCCCGAGTGATGGGATTAAAGACATGAGCCATCACATCTGGTTCTCCATGCACAATCGGTCTGTTCAGACATCCTCCAGCCTCCAATAACATTGTTCTCAGTGCTCAGCAAGCCTTCACTACAACCTCCTGGGGACTCTTTTAGAAACAGCTTGCAGGCATAGAGTTAAAATCCACCTCATGGCAAGGACATGACAAAGAACCAGTGTTTGCTTTTCATGCACCATGGAGTTAGAAGCACAGGTCCTGGAGCCTCAGATGCCAGGGCTCAACCCCAGTTTCTCCACTTACTCGGGAGCTATGGGGTCTCCAGCCATACATCTGTTCTTCCAGTCCCTCTCCTAGAAAAGGGACATAGTAATGTTCCCTCTCCCCAGAAGTCATGAGGCCTAAAGAAGTGTTTCTCCATCAAAACCTTCCATTTTGAGGCTGGGCAGAGGATCTGGTGGGTAACTTGCTCACTGTGGGGACATGGAGACCTGAGCTCAGCTCCCCAGCACCCATGTAAAACCCTAAAAACTCACATCTGTAATCCCTGCTGCTGAAGCAGAGACAGGCAGATCCCCAGAGCCTGCTGGACAGCAGCCATAGTAAAAATAGGAGGTTCTACATTCCGAGAGAGACCTTGCCTCAAAAACAAAGCTAAGCAAAGCATGATCGTCAAAGGAGGACTCCACACTCGCACAAACACAACCTTCAGTTTAATTCAAAGAACACCTAGAGACACAGACAGCAGAGGCACTGTACTGTGGTTAGGTGGCAAAATGTGACATCACTGGTCAAGCTGAGTTATGTGATAAAATCACTCTAGCATCTTTGCCTCATTTGATTGTACAGCGAGTGACGCTAAGTCTCAAGATTTAAACAAGTCTCTCAAAGATACAATTTGTTTGCCAATCCCAACAATGGTGTTGATGCAGATGGGCCCTCCCTGCCTTTCCCGGCTCAGCATCTCACCCCTCCTCCACTGCACTACTGGGTCTATTTTAGAAAATACTGCAAGGTTAAATAAAGACATATATTTTAAGACTTTTCATATATTTTATTCATACTATAATATTCTACATATTATAATTGATCCACACATATATATTTAAGATTCATAATTATTTAAATCTTGTCTTGGGATGACCGTTTATTGCATTTAAAAATGTTGCAGGTTCCCCAAAATAGATGTCACTGTGACATAAACTTCCTGATTTCCAAACCTTGCTCCCATAACGCTGGAGGCGAAAAATTTCATCTAAATATTATTGAATTCCAGTGCGGCATTAGCATGCGGAGATATTTACAATAACAGAGCCATTACAACTCAATCAAAAGCTGATTTCAGCCAGAATTATGCAGAATTAAATCTTGCAGGATTCAAATTATTAAAAATCAGAGACTCAATAAAGTGTGGTCTGGAAGCCCCATTTATCAAGGGAGCCGAAGTGCCTCCACAGTTAGAGCGACTTCTTCATATATATTCTGCAAGAATTTGCATGCATTTTAAGAGACCAGAGCTTAATTCTTACGGAATTCAAGTCACCACGCTATATTTGTCAGGCAATGGAAGCCAGCGCCGACAGCATTCTCTCCATTTCCTTTCTCTGTCTCACATTTGAAATGCATCGGGGTTTATTTCTGGTTCCCGCTGGGTAGGGAGATGAACGGCAGGGCCGCGGATGTGGAAAGATACACTTGGATCCAGAGAGGACCAGAGTGGGATGGCAGGCGAGGTAGCTGGAGGAAACAGGAAACCACGAGGAAGCTTCAAGTACAACTGACATGTTAGACGGGTCCCCCTTTCCCTGTGAACCATCAGACCAAGATACTCATGTAATCTATGTAGTAAAGCCTCCCAGAACCTTCCACACAATGGAAAAAGAATTTGTTTCTAAGAAAAGAAAGAGGCAGACAGAGTGATTCGGGAAGGAAGGAAGGAGGGAAGGAGGGCCAAGAGGAGGAGAGGAGGTCAGGAGGGGATGGAGGAGAGAAAGAGGGCACCGTGGAGAAACACAGAATTTGTTTCCTGATTTTAATTTTAATCTTTTATTAGTCCTTCAAGAATCCTGTACAATGTATTTGATCAGATTCACCCCCTCTATCAACTCCTCACAGATCTACCCCCCTTCCCACTGTATCTGACCAGATTCACCCGCTCCCTCAAATCCTCACATATCTACCCACCCTCCCCACTTCCCTACCCATCTAGCACTGGGCCCTCTTCTTAAAAAAAAAAAATCAAACAAACAAAACAACAACACAAACCTGTCAAGTCCAACCTGTGCTGCCCTGGGACTCTCAGGTGTGTGGCCTTGCCCTGGACTGTGGTTCACACACCAGGGGCTACAGTCTTAAAGACAAACAACTCTCCCTCCCCAAAAGCCATCCATTTTCTTATTGCCAAGAACTGGAATGTCCTGAATTTTATCTCTTCCTCCCTCCTTCCTCCTTCTTCCTTCCTCCTCCCTCCTTTTTCCTTCCTCCTTCCTCCTTCTTCCTTCTTTCTTCCTCCTTCTTCCTTCCTTTTCCTTCCTTTTGTCTTCCCTCTTCCTTCTTTCTTCCTTCCTTTTTATTTCTTCCTTCCTCCTCTCGTCTTCCTTCCTTTATTCTTCCTTCTTTCTTCATTTCTTCTTCCTTCCTTCCTTTTTATTTCTTCCTTCCTCCCCCTCTCTCTTTCTACTGTGTTTCACTTTGTAGCCCAGGCTAGCCCACATTTACTGAGACAGAAAACAGCCTTCCTCAAACCACATGATCAAAGCACAAGCTTTGAAAGTTTGTCCTGATGTCCTGGTCAGTACAAAAGACTGGAGGACAAACCAAAAGCCTGTCCTCTTTGAAGCAGCCACAGAGAAGTTGGCAGCCCAAGGGGGTAGAGAGGTGAACATGCCACCTGCATCCTGCCTCGGACCACTCATATCACTCTTCAGAAAGTGATGCCAGTGATGGAATGAAATGATGGCTGGTGCCTGAGCTTTCCTAGAGCCTTCCAAAAACAGGAGTGCTTATCGCTACTTTATTTATCTCTTAAGGTCACTGGGACTCTGACATCCAGACGATTTTTCTCCTCTCCTTTGGCTATGAAGAAGCTCAGAATCTGTGTTGTAGATCTTCCTGGGCCAACTTTAAAGAAATGCATGCTGGGAGAACTTTATGCTGAGATCACATTATTGCTCTGCATGGAGCTTCTCTTCTTTCCCTGACCCCAGTGTAGGTGGAGACATACCCCACCCTGCTGACTTTGGGCTTGGCAGCATAGTCTGCTTTGGCCAGTGACTCTTGGGAGATAAGTCTTGAACATCAGCTTCAGATGGGCAGTGTTGCTGGTTTGATGTTTGAGTACCATTACAAAACATTCCTGGGCTACTGATAAAAAAGAGGCTGGCAGGCCCATGGCCCAGACCCAAGCACACTGGGAGCCTCCAGTCAGGCCTGACCAGAGCTACCAAAAGCCTAGTAAAGGGGTCCCAGCTTCTGGCTAAGATCCACAGACTAAGGAACAATAAAAGCATGAAGAGGGCTGGAGATAGAGTTCAGTGGTAAAGGACTCACCTGGCATCCAGGGGACCATAATTTCCATCCATAGAATGGAGAGAGATGGGTTGTAGGAGAAAGGCACAACTGTAGGGCGTGCTGGCAGGCCACTATGTTTTGGACATAGTTTGTTACACAGAGTCAGAGTGACAATATCTAAAAGAAATGAATAAAAATGAAGAAAGACTATTTTCAGTCACCTATTCATCTGTTCATTCATGGATTCAACAAATACTCCAAAATGCCTTCCATCCCAAGCCTGTTCCTCTCGGAGTGGTACCCTCTGGCTCAGCACCTTCCCTCTGGGGAATTCCTAGGTATGTCTCTACCTAGCTCTGGGAACACCTGCCTTCTCTAGCATCTGTTTTCAGGTCCCCATGGCAAATGACTGATCCAGCGAGGAAAAGCAAGTTTCCATCTCACCTGCGCAAGAAGAACATTGCAGATCTCCTCAAAACACTGTGGAAGACACTCAGAAGCATGCAGCTAAGAATGCTGGGAGGAGGGAGAAATGGTACAAAATAAGAAATCCATGCTTATCTCCAGCTGACTTCTCTAACCCCAGAGAAGGTGTCCAGGTCATATCCCAGGTTCAGAAAGGTCTCAGGAATGAAAGGCCAGTCTGTGTCACAGGCCGAAGTGTGCAACCATACTGAGAGACATCTGCTGCTCACAGAGACAGCCACTGCACATGGCTCCAACCCAGGGAAGAAGACCCAACTCTAGACTTTCAGCTGCCCACATCATCCTCCCAGGAGCCGGCCGGGGTGTGCATGGAGACTAAACAGCGAAGTGTGTCCAGCAGCTTATAAGCCAACCAATCAGGAGACAGCATGCCAGTTGTTTCAAGCCAGCAGTCTACGGGTGCTGAGCCCTCACTGTGCGTCAGGGGGAAGCCAGGTGCTGGGCGAGGCACTGAGCCTCTTGAGGTACTGTCAGTAGAGATTGGCTGCAGGACTTATCAGAGGGTTGACTAGGGGACCGTGTAACCTCTCTGATAAGGTTTCCAAACTCCTGTGGCGTAGGAAGCCAACTGTCAATGGAACCCCACTGGGAACTGAAGCCAAGGCACAGGACCACGCCATCTCTGTCTGTGTCACCAGGTCTTAAGATCTTGAGGTCCTAGAGTTGTGACAGCTAGTCCTTGCAAAGCATTTCTGTTTAACTGCAATCTCCAGAGGGGGTGGGTCACAGTCTATAGAAAGAAAGAGGAGAAGAGAGGGAGTGGAGAGAGACGGAGAGAAGGAGAGAGAGACAGAGTGAGCAGAGAAACAGTCATAACCAAAGGCCACTACAATAAAACTGACAAAGACATTTATAGAAAGGAGGAGGGGGGAGGGGGAAGGAGGGGGAGGAAAAAAAGAAGAGGAATGGGGGAGGAGACAATGGAAGAAAGATAGGAAGGGGAAGGAAGGCGGGGAGATGAGAAAAGAATGAATAGATGAATCTTTGGGTATTACAAAATGACCTTCGGTGCATCTGTCCCACCCCCTGAAGACACCTCCCCCCAGACATGCCCTAGACACACACAGTGGGCCTGTGTGTCTGAGACTCACCCTCCGATCTTGCCTGCACTCTGCCTGGATCCTGAGGCATCTGTCCAGCTCTCTGTGCAGCAGGCTGGGTTAAAGCATGTCTGTTTTTGTTTTCTCCAGGGTCTGAGTTTTCTGTTTGCAAAATCTGTGGGTCAGTCAGAGCCAAGAGAAAGCCATTTCTCCATAGGTGTGACATTCCAAATGTCACAATGTCACACCAAATGCTTCTGGTTCTTAACCACAGCCCTTCAGGTGCTTCTGTCACATCTAATGCAGGTTAAATTATGAGCTGTGTGGTTCCCATATTTTGCTGCATTATAATTCTTTGAAAACTGGCAATTCACACGTGGCGTATCTGAGAACTCCCTATTAAGCAGACTATTTGATTAATGTACTTCCGCCACACTGAGTAGCCGACTCCACTCCACCTTCCAGACACAACACCGGAACCTCTCTCTCCTCCCTGGTTTGTTTTAGGGGAGCACTACAGTGCCATGCTAAAAATAAATCAATGCAGTCAGGGGGCTTCCCGACAGCCCCATTTCTGATTCTACTTCTAGGCAAATACCTGGCACCTCATTAGATGTTCAGTAATTAGTACCGGAAGTCTGAGTGGATGTATCAATTAATAAATGACACAGATGAAGGAGTGGGAGAAAATGGATCCTGGCACAGTGGCTGAGTGATGCCTCTTCTTTAGGACTCCAAAGAACTTCCACTCGGACAGGTACACTCACTGTGTGTGTGTGTGTGTGTGTGTGCATATGGAGGTCAGCCTTGTGTGTATGCCTAAGTCTCTCTACATCATTTAGTTTGCTTATTTTAAGGCAGAGTCTCTCATTGGCCTCAAGTGCACCACTAGGTTAGACTTGCTCGCCAATGAGTTCCGGGGATCCTCCTGCCTCTGCCTCCCCAGCACTGACTGGACTCACAAGTGCATGCCACTAAACTCAATTTTGTTCATTTGCTTGTTGACGCTCAGACTCAGGGCCCCTTGCTTGCAGAGAAGGCATTTGCTGACAGGCTGTTGTCTCCACAGCCCAGAGAATGTCTGTTTTCTATTGCGTCCTTTAGTAAGAGCTTCTTATGGGTGGATCTTCGTTGTTCTCAATTCTTCATTTCTGGGGTTTAGCAGTTTCTGGCCCCACTGTTGACACCCAGAAAGTGCTAACCCAACACCCATTGCTTTCATATTACAAGAAGAAAAGATGTTCCATCAGTAGAAGCAAGAGGGGAGGCCTGATGCTGGGGTCTGGGGTGGGGAGGACCACAGCGAGGGGGTGGCACCAGGAGGTCCTGGAAGTGGTAAGTAAGCTGGCTAGAGAGAGGACAGAGAATGTACATGAACAGGACCTCTTCTAGAGTGTCAGTGGCCGTGGGGTGCCAGATGCAGGGAAGGCTGGGAGAGACAGGAAGTCCCTTGGCTGCCCTGATTCACAGTCATTAGGAATATGTGAGTGTTTCAGATGTAGCCTACTGTCCCCCACAGAATGAAGAGTGAGGAGAAGGAGGGGGGAGCATAAAGTGATGTCTGGGTTCTGTTCAGAAGCCACACCACTGGACAGAGGTCCATCAAATCTCAGTAGAAATCGCTACATGCCATACTCCAAACCAACTTCCAGATCATTGTGATAATGACAGCCAAAGCCAGGCAAGGGACACTAGCCTCCATGTCTGCAGGTGACATTCAGCTGCTCAGATGTGGAGGTGGAGAGTGTCCAGAACTCACAGCCATACAGGAGGGGCTCTTTGACTAAGTCTATTTCTATCATGTCAGATGGCAGAGGAATAAACAGTGTGTCAGGGCAGGCCCCAAGCACAAGGCAAAGCATGAGTCAGAATTCACAGGCTACCTTGGTGTCCTCAGGTGAGCCGTCTTGCACCCCTGAGCCTGTGAGGAGCAAGAGGAACAGAGTGGCCAGAAGATGCCTTTCAGTCTCAAGGTTTGCAGGCTCTTGATATGCAAGGTATTTTATCTTTGGAACAATGGCTTTTAAAGTGCTATTTGACTCATAATCACATTTCTTGGAAATGTTCATTTAGAATGTCCGTGACAGACACAAAAATGTTCTCTCCAGCATCGTTTAGTAATAGCTAGAAAATGGAAAGAGCCCCAATAGTCAGCAGCGAGGAATGCTGGGAAACTCTGGCACACCAAGGTGAGGATAGACTGTGATTCGGATCCTGGGATTATTTACCGTTTCAAGAAACGTTCCAGGCAGCGTCAGCAAGTGACAGTGCATAGACCCTGGGAGCAGTGACACCAGGGCCAATGGCTGTCTGTGTCTCCTGGATGTCCTCTGGTCACTGCAGGGAACAAATTCTGCCCTCCCTGCGTCTGCTTCCTGGCCTGAAAATGGGAACGACAAAGGAGTAGATTTCACAGAACTACATGAAATAGTTTCCATACAGCACAGAGAACAGCATCCAGTGGGAGTGAATTAGGCATACTGGTTAATAGTTCATAAAATACGAAGGAGGCTTCAGAGGGAGGGTCCTGCAGACGACTCCCTGGCTGTTCACACAGCGAGGAAACAGTGGTGGGATAATGGCAATCTGTCTCGGACAGTGGTGGATGTTTTTATTTTGTTTTCTTCATATCATGATGAATTTCCCCAAAATTTCTGTGATAAGCACATAGTAAATACAACAAGAAAAAAACAATAAAAACCCGGTTTTTTTTTTTTCTTTCCTCTTGTTAAAGTCATTCCCCCCCAAGCATTCAGGAGAATATATAATGCTTGGACTTGGGCGAGCCTGGGGCGGAACCTTGCTTTTCCACTTACAACCTGTCACTCTCCAAGCCTCAGCTTCCTCACTTACATGCAGTGTGCCTTCAGAACAGAGTGAGACAGCATCCAAGCATACAGCAGGTGCTCATTAATGAGTTCCCTCCCCAGGAGAAAGATGGGGTGCATCTCAGCTCTTAACATAGGACCTATTCTGGGAGCCCAGAGTGATCAGTCGGTTCAGATTCCAGCACCTTCTCTTGAAGGCAGCTGTCCATCTTCAGAGTGATTGCAAGGCCCTAACTACAGACAGACACTTCTGGGTCCTTAAACAGACATGAAGCTGAAAGAAGGGAAAGAGAAAAATTAATGGAAGACAGGAGTCCCACAGGTACTCCAGATCTTTCCACGGAAGCAAATGTATGTCTGATTGAGTTATCACAGGAAGCCCAAGCTAGCTCTCTCGTCCTTCCTGGTGCTGGAAGTTTCCAGGGCACACTCCCAAAGATGAAACCGTTCATTTTCCCCTGCATGCCAGGTGTGTTTTTAAGGAAACAAGTGCTTGGAAGATAATTTTGTGAAAAAAATATAAAATCCATATAACACCCAGTTACCTTTTCTTAAAGGAAGATGAACGATCCGAAGGAGGGATAAATTGCATTTGCTATGAAATTTTGAATTTCAAGAAGTATATTATGTCCTCCAGTGTTCTCAGTGAAAAGAAAATTATTCCTTTCTTGGGGAAACACTCATGGCATTTTAACGTTTATGACATTTCTGATTTGGAAAGATGAGTTCTTCCACAGGAATGATTCAAACTTCCATTTTTGTAGCGGGCATGTCCTTATAAATTACACTAGTGCGAAGGAGGAGAGTCTTTCTTTCTGAAAGGGGTGGGGGATGCTTGCTCGGCTGACAAACTTTCTCGTGATGCTGGGTGATAGCCGCGGAGAGGAAGACTTGGGAACTAACGGCCCTTCCCAATCACTCCACCTCAACGGAATGTCAGTTTCCCCCCACCCCAGATGAAAATTGTTTCCCTTCATAAATAATGAACAAAGACACATTTCACCAGGTGCAATTAAATGTGACTGTGAGGCTATATTGAGATGTGATTCAGACCTCATCCCTGTCATGACAAGCCTCACGATGCCGGGACACCCAAATCTCTGCTCTAAGCACACAGCGACAAAGAAGACGCCCCGCTGCCCTTCTTGAGCATGAAACACTGAGAGCCAAGGGAAACTCAAGTGATGGTGTTTGTTTAGAATTAGAATCGATTTTCATTTTTACATAACACCTTTCGTTTTCAAGACTCCCGGAGCACTCCACACAGCAATGAGTTCAGCCGCAGCATCGCTTAAGACAAGTGCAACCGTCATTATGCTCCCTGTAATAGCTCGCAGGCTTGGAAATTAGAAATCAAGGGAGAAAGGTGGAGAGACAGATAAAGAGGCAGCAAGGGACTGGAGAGGAGCTGAGGGAGCAGTCAGGAAAGCCAGGTAGGAGATCTGGAGGAGCCGGTGAGCAAGCGGGAAGAGAGACAAAGACCGTGGGGCTCATGGGTCAGGCTTCCGGCTCTTCCTTTGTTTGGGAATGTGTTCCAGGGAGCTATTATTTCCATCTCTCAGGACAGCCAGTGGCATCTCATCTTCACACTGAAGGACGAGGACAGGACAGACTTTGCACAGAGGCCCCACAAGCATCATGTACCAGGAGCGTAGGATCTGGCATCAGGAAGCCTGGGACTCACTTTCCAGCCCCAAGTCTGGCTAGGTGGCCCGGGTGACTTGCTTGGCATCTCTGGGCTCACAGGGCTTGTAAGATCTACCCCCCAAACAGTAGAAGACAGGATCAGGTGCTCGAGAAGATCTGAGGTACAAGCAGCACTCAGGGGGCATTGAGGATGTTCTCTCCTCAGCTTCCTCCCAATCATGAACACAATATAAGCAGTCCCTGCTAGACCCCAGGTCACCTAGCAACTAAATACCCCCTGCCAAATGACTCATTGGTGGTAAAGTCCCTGATCTCATTTGAAAAACAGGAACTAACACAGCCAGAACAGTAATGTGACCAAACCCTATGATCCCCCTTCTCAGCCTCATGATACTACCAAGAGTCTAGTGATACCATTCCCACCCCTCAGTAAGGAAACCAGGCTTCAAGGAGGCTGGGGTCCTCCAAGCCTCCCTTCTGGCCTCAAATCTACCAGGCCAGGCTGCATCCTGCTGACTGGCTGGCTGGGGACCAACTGCTTCACCCCATTTCATGATGCCTCATGAAGTGGCCAGAGATCCTCTAGAAAACAGAGGCCACCAACTCTTCTTGGCCACCAAAGAAATTCTGTAAGTCTGGACGTGTGTGTGTGTGTGTGTGTGTGTGTGTGTGTGTGTGTGTGTGTGTGTGTGTGTGATTTTTGCAATAGATGCTTGTGATTCATATTGCATTGAGCAGCCATTTTGCACGGGTGCATGTATGCTCAGGAGCACACACACACTGATCCAAGACGTCCCTCAGTCTCTGGTGCTGTGCTGGGGTCAGAGCCCAGAAAACGCCTATCAGGGAGTAAGCATTCTATTCAGATTCTGGAAATATATGGAGAATGACTCCACCTATCCTGACGGAAAGATGTATCAAGAATGAGTGAAGAGCCGGGCGGTGGTGGCGCACGCCTTTAATCCCAGCACTTGGGAGGCAGAGGCAGGCGGATCTCTGTGAGTTTGAGGCCAGCCTGGGCTACAGAGTGAGTTCCAGGAAAGGCGCAAAGCTACACAGAGAAACCCTGCCTTGAAAAAAAGAAAAAGAAAAAAACAATGACGGCAGAAAGACACCTAGATGTAAGAAAACCAAGAGGGGCTTTGGAATATTCCAGAAGAAATGAGGGGAATGCAATGGGGTTGATGTTCAGGAGATCAAAGAGACAGATCTTGGGAGCCGGCAAGACAGTTCAGCAACAGGACCTGAATTTGTTCCCAGAACCTTCATGAAACACCAGGCATACTGGGACAGTAGAGACAAGAGGATCCGTGAGGCTTTCTGGCCAACTAGTGTAACTGAATCAGGGAGCCCCAGCTCCTGGTGACAGACTCTATCTCAAAACAAGAAACAGCCCCTAAGGAATAATACTTGAGGTTGACCTCTGAAGTCCACACCTACCTCTAAACACACACACACACACACACACACACAGAGAGAGAGAGAGAGAGAGAGAGAGAGAGAGAGAGAGAGAGAGAGAGAGAGAGAGAATCTTGTAGCCTGCTTAGATGCAGAAACTGGAGGATGCAATAAAAAGATTGCATCCTTCCTCTTAGAAAAAGCTCATTCTTAGTACCAGATGAACACCAACCTCAGCACCACCTACTCGTTTCCGAGGTAAACTGGACCCAGGCTCACTTTCGCCAGTGTCCATCCTGGGCCTCTCTCTTCAGGAGGAGGAGCAGAACATTGCGTGATGTATTACTTATTTTAATCAAATACAATTTTTTTTAATTGTCACTGCTCCGGCAGCCTCACGGGGGTCGGTCTGACTTGTGTACATCCGTGACAGGGGAAAGCGGCGGCGGCAGCTGCTTTGTGCCGCCCGCCCGTGTACGGTACCTCTCCAGTCTTGTCAGTCACAGCTCCCCTAATTACAGAACATCTGCTTGCTGTGGCCATTAACACTCCTCTACCAGCTTGTCTGGTTTAATACCAGTGACTCCTGACCTTCCCCAAGGAAGGCGCTTTCTGTCAAAATTTTCCCCCAAAGAAGCCAATTCGCCACGCAAAATTGGCACTTTTTTTTTTAAATGCTACCTTACTAAAGCCTTCTAGGAGGAAATGGGTTTGATGAGGCCTCGGTGGGTAGGAGAAACCTCTTTTCCTGCATTATTTCGTTCGTGTTTGTATCTTTTGAAAATTAAAAACGGGAATCATTTGAAGGGCCAGCAACGTAAACCTGAATGCTCCCCCAGTCCCCTCGACTGTGTTCCTGGTTCTCCAGCTAGGGGGCAGTGTAGACGCCCTTCTCTCTCTCTCTTCTCCACCTGCCCTACACACAGGCTGGCGTGGGAGACTCCACTACCTTTGCCATTATTATGTGAATCATAGGTCCCACCACGGTGCCCTTGTTCCCTGGCACTCAAGAACCCTAAAACTCGGGGCGCGCCCGGGGCGGGGGGTAGGGGATGGGGGAGAGGAATTCCCAGAATTCCCAATCCCTGGGAGCGATTCAGAAGCAGCCTGCTCCTCTGCAAACATCAGAGGGTATTTAAAACTCTGTAACCTCAGCTTTCTGACGGCGACACACTCAAAAACTACAGTGAGGGAATCCAGAAGCTGCTTTTCGTTGGAAGTATGTATGGCAAACGGTTCCCACATGAGGGATGGCTGCAGATTCCCCCAGTGACTGTCCCACCCAACCTGGAAGTCCCATACGGGTCCCTGTGATAGTGTGGTGAGAGTCGGGGTCGCAGGGAAAGACAAGCAGGGCTATTCATTTTAGAATCTTCCTCCAAAAATTATCTGTGAGTGGCTTTTTTTTTTTTTAATTGCTTTCACCGTGTTTCTCTCAGGCTGGTATTCTCCTGAGTAAGAAAGAGTTCCCCCACGGTTTCTGCCAATGTGGGACTCAGAAAAGTGGCCCGAGAGCGAGCAGTCTTTTACAAAGCAATTGGACTTTGCTTCACACACGGAAAAGCGTTTTGCCTGTGAAAAGCAGGCAGTTTAAACTGGATGCTAGCTTCCCGGTTGAGGGTGGAAGAAAGGAAGGCAGCTAAAAACCGGTTTCGAGTTTTCTCCCGCAAGAATCCAAAGTGACTGCTGACCCATACTCAAGTGAATCCCAAGGAGAGGAAAGGGAGTGAGGAAGAATAATCCAGAAGGCTGCTGTTTTGTCAGGCTATGTCTTAAAAAGCATCCTCCTCACTTGGCTGAAGGGGATTTCCCTGGGCACACTGGCTACCACCAGTGTTGAGCACCGCTTCTCTGGAAACAGTAGGTTAGGAGGCATGAAAGGGAGAAGGGATAAATGGGTTAAAAAAAAACCTGTAGAAGAATACCTGTAAATACCTTGTTTTAAAAATGTGCATTTCCAGTATAAGGCACCATTCTAATTGCCGACCTCTTCAAAGCACCTATTGGAGAAACGCTTTAACTAGGGGGGAGCGATGATCTTCTAATCTCAACAATAAAAGCGCTTTCCATCCTTTGTATATGCTGACTTACAAAAAAAGTGCTTCCAGACAACAAAAGATGGAGCCGTAATTACATAAATCTCTCCATTCTTGATGAAGACACAACGCAACATGAGCAAATCAATAGTGTCTCCGCAGTAATTCTTGTTTTTCTTATGAGCCCAGTGCAAACTTGTTAAAATTGAATTCCACTTCTTGTGTATATAAAAAAATTAGGATTTGCACAAATCCAGAGGAAAAGAACACATGTTCTGTAAATGTTTAATTTTTTTCCTGTGCTACTGAGGAGATTTCTAGTGGGGCAGAGTCAGAAAAGAGTGTGATACCACTAAGGGAATGTTGTCCCCATCACCCGGGGAAGGGGGCCACTGGTAGCTGCTTCCTTTAAGCTGATCCACGGAGGTGCTCTGAAGGCCCCGATATCACCTCCCCGATTCTTAATCCCACTATTAAATAAACTAAATGTCCCCTAAAGTCAAATATCTCCAACTCACTGCCAATAAATTGGTCGTAATCATTTCTCCCCGACAACCCACATTTATAATATTTCTCATTCAAGAATAACTAATTTTGTTGATTTTTTCCAAGAAAAGGTGAAATGTATTGCATTTAAAAATAATTAATAGATGGGCCTTGCATACCTCTGAATTAAATTAAAGGAAAAAATATTTCTTTTTTTGTGTGTGTGCAGATGATTGCATTCATACCCTGTTTGGTGTGAAAAGTAGATTCCAAAAAGCTTTTAACTAATTTGTTCAATTTGTTTCAAAGCCAACATGAATAGGCTTGGTGCAAATTCAGATTCATTAAAACTTAATTAATATGCATCATTATGCAAATGAGGTTGCAGTTAATGAGTTCTTAAAAGAAGCTTTCTTTAATTAGTTCAGTTTTAATGGCATCATCATTTATCTGACTTGTTTTTAAAGCCACATGACATACAAAAAGTGACCAGCCTCTACAATGCACTGTCTAATTGTGTTTCATCCTAATTGTTTAATGCTGAAACTTCGCAAAAGTTAAAATGTTTTGATATTCAGGGACTATTAAATGGCTTTCACAAACTTTTCCATTCTGACCAAGGAGATGTTTTTTCCTACTGTGGCTTCTCATTGTTATTATTATTATTTTTTTTCTTTTACTTTGCCATTTCCATCTCATTTTGATCACAGAAGTGTGATGTCCAAGCCAGCCTATCTCCACACTAAGGAGCTCATTCGCACAGGTACGCCAGAGGCAGAGGAGAGCATCACTCAGCAAGCATACTTTATTGTTGTGTGCATACATTAGGGGGCTTATTATACTTATGTAGTTGAAAAATTAAAACGAGCCTTTATTGAGGCCATCTGCTAACTTCAGGAGCTCGGTAACATATCTAAGTACGAGATTTTTAAACGTTCTAATTCACAAGACTTACAGCCACTGTCACTAT
>NC_081430.1:54075368-54232848 GCF_949786415.1 Peromyscus eremicus | reverse complement strand
AGAGAGAGAGAGAGAGAGGAAAAAGAACAGAGGAGAAGGGAAGCAGAAAAGTAGATTCAAAGAGAAAACAAAAAGCTGAACCTGAATTTGGACCCTATGGAGTCTGTACTCAGGAACTGGAAAAAAACAGAATCCCAGGCCCAGGTCCCTTATCAAACCATCTGTATAGCATCGGCCTAAGACCTAAAAGCATACTCTCCCCCAAGCTTGTATCCTTTTCTGCTAACTTAGGGTGTCCAGTGCAATAGACCAGCTACAAAATGGCTGTTACATTGGATTTTCAATTTTTTGCTGTTATACTTTGCTTAGTGTGTTTGTGTGCCATGATAAGCCTGTGGAGGTCAGAGGACAGCTGCTGGGGGTCTGTTCAGTTCTTTCCCCCTGTGAGTACCAGGGATCAAATTCAGGTCAACGGGCTTGACAGTAAGTACCTTTGCCCATTGATCCCCTTTGTCAGCCCAGGCGTGTGTGTGTGTGTGTGTGTGTGTGTGTGTGTGTGTGTGTGTGTGTATAATGGATTCATGGTAAGAGAAAATTGTCAACATGTGTTAAATCTGTATGTAATGTTTTCCATCCACCATTGGCTGACTACACAGAAGAAAAGCCTTAGTTGTAGAAGGCTAGTGAGTTCTCTGTCTGTTGAGACAGGGCTTCAGGTTTCTCAGGCTATTCAAGCCCATTGAGTAGCTCAGGATGATCTTGAACTCCTAACCCTCCTGCTTCCACCTTCTGAGTGCTGGGATGATGAGCCTGTGCCAGTACACCTGGTTTGGCTGCATACTTTGTGAAGAAAGAGCAAACAGTCCGTAAAGCCTAGGAGAGGAGAGAAAGGGGCACCAGCTGCACACGCCAAGTTGGGCTTCCCTAATTTGCCCCATCCACTGCACCATCCTGCCTCTTTGTCTAGGTCCCTCCTCCATCTCACAGCCAGGTCTCACAGGTTCACCCGCTCAGTGCCACCTGCTTAGCAGGGACCCCTCTAATCTGTCCTCCACCACTGACTTAAGACTTCTGTCCCTTTGCCAGGCTCCTCCTCCCTCCATTTTCCATGTGGTCACATCCTCTCTCACAGACACTCAGTGGCTTGCTGGTGCTCCCTCTCCTCCACGTGACCCTGTGGACTCTGCACTTTAGCTCCAAAGCCTGCACTCACCATGTTCCCACCTTGGTTTCCAGGGTGTCTCTTAGAACACACCAAGTGCTCTCCTACTACCATTTCAATAGTTTGCTTTCTAGTTAGCATAAAAATGATGGATTTTATATTGTGAGAAATAATCCTTGAACTATCAAAGAAAATGAGAATGAAAAAAAATCAAAATGTCCTGCAATATAGCTACATAGATATGATCCCCATAGTAGAGTGCAGTGGATTGTTTTCTATACATTAATATATACTATAAAGAGATAACAACAAGCATACATGATGTGTAAAAATGATCCGTTGTCTGGTGTTTTTCCCCACCGAGCAATAGAGCGCTAGCAGTTTGTCATACCCTTAAATATCCTTAAAAATCCTAAATTGAAGGAGTTATTTTGAGCAAGGCATTTAGGATCGTGCCTGGCACACAGCAGGTGCTCAATAAATGTTGGAACATTAGCGCTCATCATTATTACAACTATTATTATCCTCCAAAAACTTAATGTTTGATGACAGTATGATATTTGATGATACAGATATACAGCAATTAATTTGAAATGTCCCTTGCTGCTGGGCATGCAGGCGGTTCATGATTCTGTGCTCCCGTAAGCAACTCTGCCATGATTAGCTCCATGTATGTGTGTCTAAATATGCATATTTTGTGCATTTGTATGCATATATGAGAGAGAGAGAGTGTGTGTGTGTGTGTCTGTCTGTCTGTCTGATTGTCAACCTGGGAGAGTTTCTACTGCTGGTAAATTTTATGTCTATTCTCTTCAAACTGTTTGAGTGTCTTTGCTGAGATCTGAAACTTAGAGAGTCCTGATTCAAGATCTGTAGGGAAGCTTCCAATATCAAAGACGACAGATAATTTCTTACTATCAATGACAGTGTGGAGTTCAAATATGTCAAGGGAGGGGGACATATTCATTTTGGTATGGCTGTATGTTCACCTGTGAGTGCACATGTATGAGGGTGTCCAATGAAGACACAAATGGGTCAGAAAATCTTCCCAAGGTCGTTCTTCTCAGTATGTAACACTTGGTCAGAATCATGTGTTACCACCACTCCCTAAATTCAAACAGTCTTTATTCAAAACTGTTTGTTCTACCCTTGGACTTGGGGCCTCACCTTTAATCCATCATTGAGTCACCTATTCAGCCTCCATTCATCCCCCTTCGACATCCACCCATCATCCATCCACCCATCCATCTACTTATTCAGCCAGACAGCTACCCATTGCTCATCCAGCCATCTATCCATTCACTCATTCAACCATATACCCATCCATTCATCCATCTACCCAACCATCCTCCTACCCATCTGTCCATCTACCTACACATTTGTCCACCCATTCACCAATCCACCCATCCGTTTTTCACTCATCTCATTGCTCATTCATTCCTTCATTGGTTTGTAAAATGTACATTAAATTCCCACTGTAGCCAAAATTAGCTTTAGACACCAAGGAAAATATATAAGTAAAATTAACATTTAAGCAAAATGAATTCCAACATAAAAAAGTTCCTATCGGCTCCTGATACACATTGCAGCTCTCATTTTGCACTACTTGATCCAAGAAATTAAGACTAACATGATTTTAAACACCATAGCTAAAGTAAATGGGAGAAATATTGGCTCAGAAAATACCTTGAGAAAATGACCTCCAAATATGATGTTTCCAAGCCCGAAACTCTTTTCCTCTAATCCACACGGCATCCTTGGGTACCACTCTTTTCCTCTAATCCACACGACATCCTTGGGTACCACTCTTTTCCTCTAACCCACACGGCATCCTTGGGTACCACTCTTTTCCTCTAATCCACATGGCATCCTTGGGTACCACTCTTTTCCTCTAATCCACATGGCATCCTTGGGTACCACTCTTTTCCTCTAACCCACACGGCATCCTTGGGTACCACTTGTTTAAACCTTTCAGAGCCCTTTATACAAAAGGGTCAATATTCTAAAATGTTGCAGTTTACATTATCACTTACAAACTAAATTTATTTTGAAGGCCCATTAAAATATGAATCTTTTTTAATTTAAAAAAAGATTTTTATTATTTTAAAATTATGCATATGGAGGGGGTGTGCAGGTGCCTGTGGAAGCCAGAGAGTGTCAGATCCCCTGGAGCTGAAGTTACAAGCAACTGTGAGCTTCCCAAGATGGATGCTGGGAACAGAACTCACTCTGAGCCACTAAATCATCCCTTAATCCCAGTTTATGAATCTTTAACATGAGAGGCGACAATGTTTTAGATAACATATCATAAACAAAAGTATTTTTAAAGTTGAGTCTCTTTGCCCTTATGTTCGTCTTGACATAAACCCATATTAAACTGGGTTTTTTTTTTCCTAATTTGAAAAGAAAAGAAAGGGTTTAAACATCCCTGATACTCCCTCTCAACACAAAATGAGAGGAAAATGCTATATCGCCCTCTTTTAATTGATATCTTGTTCTTCACTTCAATGACATGTCAGCACAAACTGTCAATTGTCAGGAAGATATTGATATTTTATTCCCATTACTTTTTCACCCGGGTAAGGAATAAAACGTTGAAACAGTGATTATATATGAATCACATCTTATACATCAGAGGTAAAGTGTAATTAGAAAAATAAGTTTTACCACTTGTGACAAAGTCTTACAAAACAGATTCCTCCTCGTGCTAGGAGCTGCGTTTAACTCAAATAACTCAACTAGATGATTTGCAAAAGAGAAGCCACCAAGAATTCTACTTCCAGGACATTCGTCTCTCCTGCTTCCCACAAGGAGACCACAGCCTCTGCCCCTCCACCATCCCAGGCCCCATTGCTCATCACCCTGACAGGGAATGGAAGGCTTAGCCAGAGGTTTGGATGAGACTCCCTTGGGCTATTGGAACCCAGGGCAAGGCTTTGGGTGAAGGGAAGGTGGAGAGATTTGGGTTGAGATGTCATCTCTGTACCTGCTGTTGGTGTAGGAGGAGAAGGAGGAAGGACTCCTGGGCAGAGAAGCTTCCACAGTGACACAGCCCATTCCTGTTCAGTCACTCACTCTGCCGCAGGTGACTGTTAGCCTCTGTGCACCTGGGAATCTTATGGAAAATATACATGGTCCAGAGACCTCGATTCATTTAGGGAAGGTTTTTGAGTGATGCTATGTGCTCTGTGGCGGTGCAGCACCCTGACCACTGCCTCTCTTTTCCCATGGGGTCCCCTCTTGTTGATGGAAACCCACAACTCAGTGCAAAGGGAATGAGAGACTGTTTGTTCTGGAGCTAAATATGAATAGCCAGGGCCCAGCAACACAGATTCGAGTTGCTTCAACTGTCATGTCCCAACCAAGCAAAATTCATGAAGTTTTGTAGTAACAGAATAGAAAAAGGAATCAGGCATTTTCAATTGTGTTGGAAGAAATACCAGGTAGGGGGCTATAACCGAACAGGAAGGTCTCTGCTGTAGGCCTTAGATGTTATTCTATGCACTCAGTAGGGGGAGTAGAGGTGGACCAGTCATGGGGATGGGGAACAGTGTGAAAGAATTCATGGGAACCCACTATTCTCCCACTTCCAAAACCCACCATTCCCCATCATTCTCAATCAAGAAAGTGGATCCCAGGCCTTCAAGAAGTGTCAACATGTGAAAAGCCAGATCCCTCTGAACCATCCCAACAGAACAACCCTCATGAGTTAGCAAACATCACTGCCACGGTTGAGATGTAGGTTGTCTCCCACAGGCTCACGTTTGGACATATGATGCTGCTTTGAAGAGAACCTTTGGAAGATGGTATCTACATAAGAAGGCGGGTCTCTGGTGAGGGGCCCAACTTGGAGGTTTTTATCCCAGCCCCACTTGCTGACCCACTCAGATGTGAACAAGCAGCCTCACGCTCCTGCAACCACAGCTGAGAGCTGAGCCCATCACTGTGCCTTCCCCGCAGAGATGGACTGCATCCTCAGAGTGTGAGCTCAAATAAAGCCTTCCTCCCTGGAGTTGCTTCTTTTCAGGTATTTGGCCACAGCGATGGGAACGATAGTTCATAGAGTGCCCTTTCATCCTGCACCTCCACCCACCCCACTGCAGGAACATCCAAGTTTGAATCGGGGACTCCATTTGGGGAGACACTGGGTCACCTCCTGCCTTGACCTCTGCCCTTCTGATACTTCATCATCCAACAAGCATCGTGGTGATTGCTAATCTACCTCAGAGAGAGTGGCTGCAAAATTCCAGTGGGAGCGCCAAGCATGCAAAATACCCCACACTCTGCATAGCAGCCGGCACAGCGAAGTTTGTTTACTGTGACTATTTTTACTTTTCATGTCTGAAGCCCCCTACCCAACACAATGCCTCGCATAATGAAGGTAAGCAACAGATGTTTGTTGAATTTAGTTGGCTAACGATTGGGTTGAATTATAAAACCTTAAGGGAGGAAAATGTATGCTTTTTTTTCCATTCAGATTTACACTTCCCATCAAGAGAAAGGTTTGTCTCTTCTTACTGTATCTCCTAGGAGGTGCTGAGGTATGGTTGACTTCTTAGCCTAATTCCTCTTAATCTTGTGGTGAAGGCTGACATCCAGATAAATGAATGGCCTCATGCCAAGTAGTGACAATGGTTTCTGTAGGGCAAGCAGGCACAGAAGGGCCAGGGGTCAAATCCCCTTTTGAATACTCCCCTAATTTTTAACTCCCCATGACTTGAAGACCCCATCTCCCACCACCTTACCCTTTGATCCCACAGTCCCACTGACCTCATTTTTGGCCCCGAGCCCAGAAGCAAATGCCCATTCAGAGCCCCTACCTCTGTTCTCTCCTCCACCTGGCAGGCTCCATACCTGTGGCTCCACCCACTAGGTGTTAACTCCATGTGCCAACTTGCCTGGGTTAGAGAGTACTCAGGTGCTTGGCTGAGCATTATCCTGGGTGCATCTGAATAATGAGAATAACGTTGGAATCCCGAGCAGATCTCAGGTGGGGAAGCTTGAATGCATAGAGCAAGGAGGATCACCTAAGGTGAATGGGTCGCCTCAGGCTACTGACTACTGATAGTCTGAACAGAATAGAGGGAGAGGGAATGGGATGTTCCCTCCCTGCTCATTGCCTGGACCCTGTTCCTCCAACCTTCCAACTCCCACAGCACCACCCACTCCCCTTGTGCCTGTCAGGGTTCCAACTAGAACTCACGCCATTGGTCTACCTATTATCTATCATCTATCATCTCTTTGTCTGTCTATCTGTCTGATATATATATATATATATATATATATATATATATATATATATATATATATATATATGGTCTTCAACTTCCAATGGCCCAACTCTCCAGTTTTAAAGTAACTTCCAAGTAACTGTAGTTTGTTACACTTCTTGGAAGGTGTGCATGCCACGGCACACAAGTGGAAGTCAGGGAACAGCTTTCAGCAGTTGGCTCTCCCCGCCACTGCGTGGGTCCCAGGGTCAAACTCAGATCTTCAGGCTTTGCAGCAAGTACCTTTACCCACTGAGCCATCTCAGCAGCCACTTTCTGTTCTGTGACGGCACGAAATGGATGTGGAGCTGAGTAGAAGCTGTCCTTTGAACTTCTATCTTTACTTAGACTATTGACATGAGGTCTGTCCCTACCTCTGGGCACTGGTCAGGCAGGTTTTGCAGTGGCAGTCAGGTCACAATCATGAGAAGGAATGATGGACACTCTGTGGCGTCAGACACACCCAGGGCATGTGACAAGTCTGGGACACCCAGTAGGACGGCTGTAGGAAGCACTTTCTCCTTTATGCTGTCTTAATCTCAAGGGGTTTAATCAGACCTAAGCTTGTGCTCAGAGCTGTGTGCCCGGTTACCCTCGCAGCTGTAGTCAGCCCTACACCTCACCTCTCTCTCTCTCCTCTCTCTCTTCCTCTCTTTCTCTCTTCCTCTCTCTCAGAAGCCATCAAAATAGCTTGCCTAGCATCCCCACCCAGAACTTCTCAGGGTTGCTGTGAATAGAGAGGGCAAGGAGCAACCCTGTCCAGACACCCTCCCCAAACCAGCTTCCATCAGGTGGACTCAGTGTTTCCATTGGACAAACTCAATGGACCATGTAACTGTCTTTTATATACAGTCACATTACCACAGCTATTTAATAAGTTTAGGGAAGGCTTTTAAAATTTTGATTGAATTGAGCATGCTTAACGAGACTAAGGAGGGCCCCTGGTGGGTCTGGGAGAAAACACAGTTCTTCATGGCTATCAGCAACCTTACAGAGGCCTGTGAAGGAAGCCTCCTTAGATAACGTGGAAGGCCTTTCATGATCCCACCTTAGCCCTACCTCCTCCCATCCCTGTTGGACTGAAATCTCCTAAGGATTCCACATGCCGGTCCGCTGCTGTTCCTGTGCCCAGCCATGCCCTTCCCAGTATGAGTTTTAATCCTTGCACTAACCCACCCCACACCATCCTCTATCTCTTCGTGCATCCTTGTTCTGTGCAGGGTTCATTTACAGCAGGGTCTACTTCCCAGTGCATCATGGAGGTGTACGGGTGTTTCATGGCCTGCTCATCAGAACCACCTCCCACACTCACCTTCCACCTAGCACCCATCTCTGCCCACTTCCATCCAGGATCTCTGAGCTGGGGTTCAGAAGATGGTTCTAGGGCTTCAGCCAGTCACTGCCAGGCTGTTCCTCCATTGGCTCAGGATGGACATGTGACCTAGACCAGTCCCACTAGAGAGATTCTTTGTTTAATTATTTGTTTATTTATTTTTATTTTATGTGCATTGGTGCTTTGTCTGCGTGTATGTCTGTGTGAGGGTGTCAGATCCTCTGGAACTGGAGTTACAGACAGTTTGTGAGCTGCCTTGTGGGTGCTGGGAATTGAACTCCAGTACTCTAGAAGAGCAGGCGGCACCCTTAACCACTGAGCCATCTCTCCAGCCCTAGAGAGATTCTTAAGCTTGATTTAGAGGTTACCTGGAGAGGAGCTTGGCAGTTCTACCGCCTAAAGAACAAAAGTGGAGGCAAAGCCTGGGGACTACAGGACACTGGGGATCTGCGTCCAGCCAGCCTGAACCAGACCCACCCAGAGCACCGGGGGCCTCCATGCCATGCCTCATGTCCAATCCGTACTTCAGTCTCTCAGAGAAGAAAGCCACATTTCCATACTCCCATTCACAACAGAAATTAGTCCTTGTGTGCAATGACAGTGGGAAAGGATATATTGAAATGGCACAAACAAAGATGGGAGAAAAGGAGACGGGGCTTGGGGGGGCAGTCGGGGGAGCACAAAAACACTGTAGTGTTAAAGCTCCTCTGCGGGAGAATACAAAAGGTGAATATATGGGACTGAAGAGATGGCTCGATGATTAACTGTACTTTTTGATCTTTCAGAGGACCCAAGTTCAGTTCCCAGCCCCAACATTGCTGGGGCTCCCAACTGCCCGAAATTCCAGGGGGTCCGACAGCCTCATCTCCTCTCTGAGACCACCCACAAGGGCTTGAACACACCCACACAGAGACACATAAAGAAAATAATTCCTATGCAATGAGCACAGGACCCGGTCCCACTGCCTGGATGCCTCCCAAACAGATCAAGCCAATCAACTGTCTCACCCATTCAGAGGGCCTGATCCAGCTGGTGACCCCTCAGCCATTGGTTCATAGTTCATGTGTTTCCATTCATTTGGCTATTTGTCCCTGTGCTTTATCCAACCTTGGTCTCAACAATTCTCGCTCATATAAACCCTCCTCTTTCTCGCTAATTGGACTCCCGGAGCTCCACCCGGGGCTTAGCCGTGGATCTCTGCATCCAGATCCCTCAGTAGTTGGATGGGGTTTCTAGGATGACATTTAGGGTGTTTGGCCATCCTATCACCAGAGTAGGTCAGTTCGGGCTGTCTCTTGACCATTGCCAGCAGTCTATTGTGGGGGTATCTTTGTGGATTCCTATTCTCATGTGGTCTTCATTTGGCTGTTTGAAACCTGGGGCTTATGCAGGGTCACTTGGCTCGGCCTGGGAGGAGGGGACTGGACCTGCTTGGACTGAATCTACCAGGTTGATCTCAGTCCTCGGGGGAGGCTTTGCCCTGGAGGAGGTGGGAATGGGGGATGGCCTGGGGGGAAGGGGAAGGGGGCAGGAGGGGGGAGAACAAGGGAATCCGTGGATGATAAAAAGAATTAAAAAAAAAGAAAAGAATTCCCTTAAGATAATAAAGTAAAGTACATTTAAATAAGAAAGAAACTCTCGGAGATGCCGGAGATGCGGGCACCAGGCCCACCACCACTCTACCCCTAGACTGAAGCCTCAACACACCTAAAGCTGGGAGTCAGTAACTATTTAGGGTGATGATGCCTTCTCACGCTCATAGGTACTCACTTAATGCTCCTCAGATGTATTCAGTGGCACGGAAAAATTACATTTAATAACTTGGCTATGCTCGCTGGACTAAATTGCCCAAGTTCTTATTTGATGCAATTAGGAAATAACACCATCGAGCAATTTATCAGGTAAAAAGTTCTAGTGGGCACATTTGTCTTCATTTCTGTGTTTCTTACATATCACTTGTCCCCCTTCCGGGAGAAAAATATTCAAACGCATTCATGTTTTTGTATTGACTATGAGGCAGAGCTCCTAAAGACTAATTTTCCAGATTACTTATTTTATAGTTCGTGTCATTAATTCCACATGTGTGAAAAACATATAATTATACCTACCTTATTAGTACTGAATGAAATTCCGTATTTTTCAAGTGCACTAAGAGGTAAGTTGGCACTAGACTTGTGTACACAAATGAGGTTTCTGAACTTTAGAGTAAATTTCAATTATCTCTCTTTACCATCAAAAGTACCCAGCAAAGTGCCAGGACTCTGCATTTGATGAATGTTCTTGCTCCCCATCCCCTTATTACAGTGGATGCCCCCACGAGGCAGATACCCGTGTGGCATGCAGGACTCCTTGTAATCACACCAATGGAATGGGATGATCCTGGAGGAGCAGTTCCCGGGAACTCCAGCACTCTGAGATGCACTGTGAGAACAGCACTGCGGAGCCCAGTGGGCTTTGATCTGAAGGCACCTGAGCAAGCTGAAGGCTCTGAGAAGTCCTGTAGCAAGGGAGACTATTAGACTCGCTCTCCAGCAGACCTGCGTGGTTCTCTGTCTATGGGACCCTGTTATCATCAACAGCCTCCTAGGGACCCTACCAAGTTCACACCAGCTAGGAATGATTCTTACCCACTGCAGGGCAGCTCAAAGGTCTGGAGGCTTCTTTAGCTGATGAACAAGAGTGTGGTCTGTCTGTCTGTCTATCCTGAGAGATGCTTCAAGGATCCGACAAAGAGTCTCCCCACCCTGTCTTCTTTCCCATGTGTATTATCTTCTTTGCTGTGCACGTGGATAAAGGTCTGTCTTTAAGGCCTCCCTCTGGGCCAGAGAATGTGCTGTTATGGTGACTGGGCCCTAGCTCCTCATTGAATTCAGGGTCACCCATTTGGGCTCAACCCTATGGCCCCTGCAGATGACCAAGCAAAGCCTCTACCTGTTCTGTGCTCTCCTGGACAGTGTCTTCCTTGTGGTGCTGGTTAGTTTTAAATATCAACTTGCCACAACCAGCATAGCTTGGGAAGAGAGTCAACTGAGGCATTGCCTGGACAGGGTTGGCCTGTGGGATAGTTGTAGAGGATTGTCTTGATTGTTGCTGTGGGAAGACTTGGCCTGTTGTGAGTGGCATCATTCCCTAAGTTTGGATCCCATACTAGACAAAAGTAGAGAAACCTAGCTGATAGTTAAGCAGCAGGCAAGCAAGGATCCATGTGTCTATTCTCCCTCTGCTGTGGCTGTGGATGAGACGCTTGTAAGTTCCTGCCTTGACTTTCCAGCAACGGTGAACTGTTCACTTGGAACTGGGAGCCTAATAAACCATTTCCTCTCCTAAGTGTCCTCTTTTGTCAGGGTGATTGTCACAGCAGCAGACAGAAAGGTAGGTCAGTCATTCCCAATCAAGTGTCTCCCATCTACTGGTTTCCGGAAAGAGAAAACGAAGTCCATAGCAGATGTTCAAAGGGCAAGGACTGAGCCACAGGTTCAGGTGTAGCTGAGAGCCCTTGCCAGAAGTCAAGACTGTCTGAGGCACAGGGCTCACAGCTCTCCCACAAGAAGGTCCCTGGGTGGTAAGGACCAGTCAGACACCCTCACTCCAACCTCCTTCGCTCAGCCTCAGTCTTCGTGAGGATGGAAAGTGTGCTCATGTCTTCAGTCCTGGAGGAACGGTGGAGAGAAAAAAAACACTTGAAAATGGCACAGGTTCCCTGGCAACTCTCGCGTGACTGGGTCGTCGCATTTTGGGTGTATATGAGTGTGATCCCGGCAAGAGGCTCAAGTGTCCCTGAAGGGTGACAGCAAGGCTGAAAACTGGAGCCCTGGAAGCTGCTGTCCATGCTTCACCACTCTGGTTCTCCCCTAGTCTTACACACGTTTGCTGTGTCAGCATCTTGAGTGGCTGCCAGGGAAAGGTAGCAACTACCTTGAAAAGGATGAGGCTAACCTGGAGAGGGCAGGCATACCACAGCAGAAGTAGCACTGTAGGCGAGAGCCATCCTGTAACCTAAATGGTTTATGTCCCCTTATTCATAGAAGTCACTAGTCAGTGAGATTCCTCAGAGTGAGGAAACCGTGTCAGGATCCAGGCTCTTGTACAGACATGAGAGTGGAGAACATGATTAAACACGTGGCAGACAGTCCCTGCTGGAGAGAGGAGGGTGTTCTCCTGAGAAAGGTCCCCTTCCTACTTACGTATCAAAGGGTCTAGAGAGTACCACACACACACACACACACACACACACACACACACACACACACACACACACTGGGGTAGAAAAGCAAGCCGTTGTGGCCTTAACTGTCCTTCAGGGAATATTGGCGCTGGCTTAAGCATGCTAGTCACCACGTCTTGCCTCTGGAATTTCCCACAGGACTCTAGATGGATCCTTACCAGTAGCCAGAAATGTCCACTCCCCTGCCTCATTCCCTCCCACCATGCCATCAGCTTCAGCCCTCTTCTGGCTGTTCCTAACATTCCTCTGATGTTTCATGTCTTTTCAGGAGTGTGTTAGTTTCCTCTTGCTGATATAACAAATTATCGCAAGTTCAGAGGCTTATAGTATCACAGATGTTATTGCCCGGCAAATCTGAAAGTTCTAAGTCTATGTAAGTCTTGTGGGGCTTACAGTCAAGACATCAGCAGAATCCCCTTCCTTTCCAGGTCTCCAGAGTGAATCATTTCCATCCTTTTTCCAGGTCCCAAAGGCTACCTGCCTTCTCTGACTCCAGGCAGCATCCCCTCACCCGGGCTTCTATCCTGGTATGTACTTCTCAGACTCTCATTCCCTCACCTCCTGCTTATGTAGTCCCTGTGGCCACTACTAAGGATCATCAAAGAACACCTCTCCCTCTTCAGGTCCTTCAGGGACTCTCTTTTGCTGAGTGAGGTAACATGTTCACAGGCTTTGTGGTTAAAGTAGCGGTGGGGATCTTATTCTTCTGACCACAATGGTCAGGGCCAGAGCGATGCTGGATCCCTTCTGCTAATCAAGGTCTGCTCTTCTCTCTGCTGTCCACCACACTGACAGATCTCTCACTGTCTTCTACTTTCCCAGTAATCCACAGAACGGGGCCCCTTAGACTTGGATGGAGCCATGTGATTGGTCTGGCCAATGAGTTGTAAACAAAACAATCCGCCCTACTTCCTGGCGAAAACATTGAGTTTTGAGTGTGAGGCCTTCCTGAGCCTTCTTTTGTCTCTACTTGGTGCACAGATGACCAGTATCTCTGTGAGCCGGGATCAAATACAGGATGCCTGCCTACATCTGAATTTCAAGAAAACATCCAGTTTTCAAACGTGTTTATCTGAAACTCAAGTGGAACTGAGTGTCTACTTTGCACTTGCTGAGTCTGACAACCCAAGTGTGAATGAGATTTGAGATTCTACTGTTGTAGTGACATGTGGGGGTTGTCTGTCACCAGGCATAGACCTGTCCTTCCTTCCCGACGGCGGCCCTTGCTTAGGCAAGCATCAGCACCAGACCAACAGCAGGGAATCTCAGCCTCCCCAAGCCAAAGAACAAGTGGGGTTACAACCCCAGGAATACAACTTCATTCACAGAGCCCGTAGCAGCATCAATCAGCAGCTGATTCATTGGTTCCAGGTGCTCACAATGCACCTACTACGTACGCCAGGCGACTAAAGTCTAGGTGCAGACAACTTGTCTGTCTTAAGCTCACTTATCCAGAACCCAGACAGACCAGAGAGATCCAGTCAGTGTTTATAATACACAGCAAAACCCCAGGTAGGTGTTTCCAAGCTCCCTCCTTCAAGCATGTGCAACGACATTCATTCCTGATAAATATGTCAGTCACTGAGCAACAGAATACCAGATACCATGTGTGCAGAAATCCTGGAGGGTGGAGGCCAGCCCATGAGCTACCCAAAATGGAGCCCAAGGACAGCTGCTTTAGCCTTCCTTGGACCTGATTAGAACTGTGACATCTCTTGTCTCAACCCCTCTCTCCCTTCCCCACCCCTAGATCCTGCCCCAGACCTATGGAGTCCAAATCTGAGTTCTGGGAAGATCCCCAGGTGGTCCATTCAGAAGCATCAAGTAGGAACAGTGATCCTCAGAATTGACTGCACTTTAGAGTAACTAGAAGACTCTCACACGTGTCCCCTGTCTGGCCCCAAACCAAAAGTATCTGACTTAACTTATCTGGGGCGGTTCCCAGCTGCGGGCATATTTTAAACATCCGTGCAGTGATTTCGATGTGCAGCCAGACTACAGAAAGCCTCTCCTCGAGGGGGCCAGGCTCAGCCTTTCCCATAAGGAACACAACAGGTTTGCGAGGCTGAAGGTCACATAACCAGAGCTATGGAGAAAGAGGCATCCCCAAGACGAAGGGCTTGATAACTGGCTCCCCATAAACAAGCATACATTCATACAGCCTCATTAACATACAGTCACACGCTGTGTTTATAACGATAGAGTTGCCAAAAAATGGGCGTCAGTAAAACAAACCGTATTGTCACGATGGTTATTATTATTGTAACAAAACTTTAACATTTCCTACCCCTCTGCCAATGCAGTCACAATGCATAATGCATTTGCAATTGCTTCCAGCTGTCTCCTGCTCTATGAATGGGGACACTTTGGTACACGCAGCTTTCAGACTGCCTCGTACATTTGCATGAGAAGCAGCCATCTTCCCATTCATGAGTAGAGGTACTCTGGGGAGTAGGAGGTGCACGGTCTCAACCCTGAAGGAGAGCATCCTCTTAATCCAAGGAGGTCCAAAGAGCTGCATGACAAGCAGGTACAAGGCAAAGTTGAGTCTGTGTCTATGGTAGTTTGAATGCAATTGGCCCCCATAACCTCATAGGCTGTGGCACTATTGGGGGTGTGACCTTGTTAGAGGAAGTGTGTCACGGTGGGGGAGTGCTTTGATGTCTCTTGCACAAGCTTCCCTCAGTGTGTCAGACCACTTCCTGTTGCCTTCTGATAAAGGTGCAGCCAGTATCATGTGCCTGTATGCTGCCATGCTCCCTGACATGATGATAATGGACTGACCCTCTGAAACTATAAGCTGCCATCTCAATCACATGTTTTCCTTGAAAGAGTTGCCATGGTCATGGTGTCTTTTCACAGCAATAGAAACCCTAAGACAGTGTCAAACCTAAAGACCCATTTCAAGCTCTTCTTATGCCTCAAATCCTGGTAAAGTGGATGCGCTCTCTTTCCCTGTGTCCTTACCTACAGTAGAGAGGCCATACTGACTACATCAAGTGACAGTCATAAGATCCAAAGGAAGCAATGCTCAAATATAAGTTGTACCGAAGCAGAAAGGTCCTGTAGCATAAGGGTACTGTGACATGCCACCACAAAGAGAGAGAAGCTGCTGTCTCTTAAACCTTTGTATTTCCATGTTTTCTATGCAAAGTTGGAGGGAAAGAAGTCTGGGTGGGATGGATGGGTGGGCTGGTGAGAGGATGGATGAGTGGTATGTGAGTAGACGGGATTGATGACTTCATGTACTTATGTTGAATGTATAGTTAAGTAAGAGAGATGGGGAGATGGTTGAAAGAGGTAAGCAAATGGACAATTAGCAGATGAATCAATAGGAAAATGGATGGATTGCTGGGTACATGAATAGATGAGGAGTGGTGGGATAAATGTGTAGATGGAGAGGTATGTGAGTAGATACCTGGGTGAATATATGTGTAGATGGTAGATAGATTGAGATGGGTGGAGGGACATAATAGAATTTTTTAAGGTTTATATTTATTTTATGTCTGTGAGTGTTTGGACTGCTTGTGTGTATGTGCCCCACCTACGTGCCTAGTACCTGCAGAGGTCAAAAAAGGATGCCAGATCCCCTGGAAATGGAGTTACAGAAGGTTGTGAACTGCCATGTGGGTGCTGGCTGCAGAACCCAGGTCCTCTGGAAGAGCAGCCAGTGCTCTTAACCACTGAGCCATCTCCCTAGCCCTGTAGCTATACAGAATCTCAACACACAGCCCACATCTCACAGCCCTAAGTCAACCAATCCAATGCTCACCTGGCGTCATACAAGCATTTAGTGTGGCCTGCAAGGCCTCTGTTGTCTCCAAAGCTGTCATTTCCACACTCACCTTTTCTCCCCCATGCTTCACCCCCTTGGCTCCATGCTGGTGCTTTCCCACCCCCATCCCTCAGATCTTACAGATGGTGGCTGTGAACTACATTCCCCTTAGGATACCCCTTAATCACCCTACCTGGCCACCATCATGTTATCCTAATCTACTATGAGAAATGTTATTGTCCATACTTTCCTGAAGACATAGCCTAGATTCCAACTTGCCTGCTAGCCCACTGGGGAGACTGCAATTTGAGCCGGTGTCTTCTGACTCCGTATCAACTCTTCTCTCTTCTCCAGTCATCAGGGCTGGTCTAAACCAGAGGACAATTTCCATCTACAGCACAGAGGTGCTTTACAGCGACGTGACCTGGAAAGCTGAGAAGTGCAGTTACTGAATGCTACTTCTTAGCATCCACACCACTCTGTTCACGCTTGACCCTTGTCTGTGTGGTGCCCTTCCTAGGCTAAGCTCCGAGCAGCGCCAAGCATTATGGCTTTAGATTCAAGTCAAAGCCCTGGGATCCCGTTCCATTGTGAGCATTAGCTGGTCAGAAGAGCCCATTAAAGCAGGGCTTCCGCAAGGTCTAAAGCCTTGAATGTTTTTAACTCACCACACTTTTGCTCCAAAACCGTTGGCTTTTCTTTGAGTGTGGAGGGACCTATGCTCTCATTTCTGGAAACAATGCTGTAAACAATGTATGTGGCTTCCTTAGGGTGTTTCCAGAACACGAAGATAGGTGTGAAATTGCCCGTACTGAGAATCTTCTGGGCTTTTTTCCTCCCCTTAAGCCTCTACATTATCTCATCCACACCTAATCTGACAGCAGCTCCCACAGCAACCATCCTTTCTACATCTTTTCAGAACCTTCATCTTGAGTTGGCTCAAAGCAACTCACTTCTCACACTTCTCCCTTGGCTAATGTGAAATGTGTGCTGTTCGGTTAATTCAGTCCTTCTTAAGACTGGGCAGCTCAGAGCGAGGAGAACCGAGAACAAATCAAGGGATTCTTGGTAAAACGGCAGATCACCGGGTGAGGTGGGGGCACAAATGTAGCAAATAGCAGCCCAGCCAGAGGAGACCCAGACCCTGGGCAGCTTTTAGGGGGCTAATATAACAGAGAAGTGGACCCACAAATTCAGTTGAGAACAGATAAGAGAGCAGTGATTATAACTTATTGGGGTGTGGGAAAGAACGCTGTCTCCGACTTCTTTTAATTCTACCACCAAAGTGCCAAAGTGGGGGTCAGAAAGAGACCCACTGGTACAGTCTGGGTCTTCATGTCCACTCCATCACTTCCTCACCGTGTGACCTTGAACCATCCAAAGTCAAAATGGGAATATTAACAATCTTTTCAAGCTCCTGAAGTGAGAGGGATGTTACAGAGAAGGGGAGGAAGTGCCTAATAGGTGCTATTGTCTCCATCCCTGACGTTGTCTGTACCTCCTTTAGTTTACTGAGTCATGAGAGATGCCTTGTCTCTGTCCTCACTTCCCTCCCACACTAATATTCCTGGAGTATGCAGACGCAGTTCAATCTGTAAAGTCCTGGTTACACAAGCATGAGCACTAGCTTTTGACCCCAGCACCCACTTAAAAGAAAAAATAAATAAATAAATAAATAAATAAAGCCAGTTTGTAAAGCAGTATGTGCCAGTAACTCCAGTACTGAGGAGGTGGAGACAGGAGAAAGCCAGGGCTGTGTGATGGCCAACCAGTTCCGCTGACACAGAGAGCCCTGAATTCAGTGAAAGAACCTGTCTCACTGGGAGAGTAAAGTGGGGAGCCATGAAGGAAGACACCAATGTTGACCTCTGACCTCCACAGGTGGTGGTTAGTGTCTTGTGCATATGTGTTTCCCTTTTCTGAAATAGAGCTTACAAACCCTTCAGATCCTTAAAAATCCTGAGACTTGCCATTTCCCTTGCTTACATTTGTTAGTTTTTTTTTCCTTTGAATTTGAAGGAAAATGAAAAAAAAATCACTTGTACTTTTACAAGCATGCACACGCACACACACATACACACACAGAGAGACTCATACACTCAAACACACACACACAGAGACTCTCACACATTCACTCAACACACACACACACAGAGACTCTCACACATTCACTCAACACACACACACACAGAGATTCACACACACACACACACACACACACACACACACAGATTCACACACACACACACACTGTTAGGACCCTCCGCTCTACACAAGCAGGAGGTCAGACTACAGCACCCTTTCTGGTTCAAGGCAACATGCTTCAATTTTAATTGCAAATCTCTGGGACTCTTCTATGAATTACATTTGGTTTTTAAAGGCAGAGGAGTGCAGAAGTCAGGAGATCATTTACAGAAGACATTTCCTAATGCACATAACCAGGTCTTATGGTAATCAAACCAAGACTGCTCCAAACTGATCAGAAATCTGAAGTCAGCTCTAAATCTCAATGGTTCTGATGTTTGCGATTTGTAGAATTCCTGAGCTGGAGTCCTACAGAAAAGCAGGCTCTTTGTGTTTTTATTTTGGCAGAAACAGAGAGGGGCTCGGCAATTCGTCCAGTGAAAGATGTTTGGTTGTAGCAAGTTGTAATGAAATATGCATAATATGTACTTAATAGAAACCAACACCTCCACTGGAAAAAAGAGGACTGCTTCCAAATCAAGAAGTGCATGCCTGAAATGCAAAGGAAAGAAAGTTACCTTCACTGCTTGTGTCTGTTTCTAAAATGGTCTAAAACCAAAGAAAATGATCACTGATAGAGGGAGGGAAAAAAACTTCATCAGATTTTATCTTAAATTGCTAGTGGCATTTTCTGACTCATGGGTGGGTTTGTGGTCCTGGAGAGGTGCCTAGACATTGTAATTCCCAAGAATTATAATTAACAAGGAAAAAAAAATCACTCATTTATTTACATTCCCATTTGAACAGCAGATAAATTATTTGCTGAAAGCCCCTTAATGATTTCAAAGTACGTAATTATCTAGCACATTGGTCCTCCTTTCAGGGGGTAGAAACTATTGCAAAATAACCCCCCCCCCCCAAATAACCCTCTTCTCTGACAACTCTTGCTAGACATATCTTTTATGGCTTTTAAAAGTTATATTGGTTTTTTTTCAATATCAAAATATTTTATGCAAAATATTTCATTTTTTAAAAAAATTCTCTCTCTCTCTTGGGAGATCGTACGTGCGATTGTTAAAGACACACTGCAGATTGCAATAAATTCTGAAATTAACACTGAATATATTTTCATATTATGTTTACATATGGGTAGGTTTTTTTTAGACTCCCTATCTTTTTTAGATTTATGAGATTCTCTACAATAAGATTTTGTGTGAGTATATTTAAATTTCATATGTGTATATATTTATATACACAGAGAACAAGATTACATACTTGCTTTAATTTCTCCCAGTCTTAAAAGCTCATAAAATATTTAAGCAGTTTCTGAACCAGAATAGAAATGCCTCAAACTGTTGTTTAAAATGATACCCAACCTTCACCTTCCCATGCTAATGAGCGGGGCAGCTGGAACCAGGGGGGGTATCAATCAAAGGAGTCGATGCTTACCCTACTCTCCGCCCAACCCTCCCCCTCCTCCTCCTCTGACCTTAATCCAGCTGTTTAGCAAATGACTCACTGGTCTCTCACTGCCTATCATCTCACCCCGAAACCTCTAGCCTAAAGGGTGGGAAGAGTGAATGATTGGCCAACTGGCCAACAGCTAGAGGTCAGCGGGTTCAGAGGGTAACCTGGCTCCTTCCTTCCTTCCTTCTTCCTTCATCTAACAAACACTGACTGGGAACTTAGTACGCAGGCACGCCCTAGGGCCCAGGTCTAGGATGAAGAACAGGTCCAAGGTTTTCTCTTCTCTTATGGAATCTGAGTATCCAGAGAGGGTTGCTGACACACACAAGATGTTGGAAATCACAGAGCATCGAGAAAAACATGTGTTACAGCAGCTATCCCGATGCAGGGTCCCTCTGTGCTCTTTGCTGTTGCTTGGAGTGAGCTAAGAATATCACCCGCCATGAGGTGACCCTTTTGCTCGGGAGAGCCCATAGCAGGCTCAAACACAAAGGGCGGTGAGTGAGAGAAACAGCACGTGTGGAGGCCCTGCTCGGAGAAGGGGCCTAGGATACTGAGGCGAAGAGGTGGCCGGTGCCACCAAGAGCTCAGGCTCTGCTGGGATGGACATCGGAAAGATGGGCAGAGACACCATTGTGCCAAGGTATTTTTTATGTGATCCTTGTCGCTATTGAAGGGCTAAAGTGACATGGACTTGGTGGGGACATATCCACCCCTCTGATCCACAGAGATTGTTTGGCCACCTGTGTAGACATGGGGGACATAAGTTATCAATTTAGAGGCCACTGGGCCATTGAAGATGACAGATCGTGGCTGTGGTAATGTAAATGAGAAATGTCCCCCACAGTCTCACATATTAGAACACTTGGTCCCTGTGGGTTGTGCTGTCTGGGGAAATTGTAGAAGTTTTTAGGATGTGGACCCTTCTGGAAGAAGTAGGTCTTATGGGGTAGAGATGGGCTTTGAGGGTTTATAGCCATATCCCATTGGATCGTGGCAAAGGGGAATCTTGATGAGTGAATCAATTTCCAGACTTGAGTCAGTTTACAGACCTAGAACTCCTTGAATGAAGAGACAGTCAGGTTTCCCCTGAGGAAGGACCTTGACAAAATATCTAAAGGTTTTACTGTTAGCCTTTCTCAGTCCTTTCCCAGAGACACCTACGGCCTTTTACAAAGGTAACAACAGCACACTGGGAGAAAGATACAATCAGACTTTCCAGGGTCTATTAGATACTGGGTCTGAATTGATGCTAATTCTGGGAGACCCCAAGAAACACTGTGGCCCTCCAGTTAAAGTAGGGGCTGATGGAGGTCAGGTGATTGAGGGAGTTCTGGCTGAAGTCTGACTCACAATAGGTCCAGTAGGTCCCTGAACTCACCCTGTGGTTATTTCCCCAGTCCTAGAGTGTATAATTGGGATAGATATACTTAGAAGTTGGCAGAATTCTCACATTGGGTCCCTGGTTTGTGGAATGAGGGCTATTATGGTTAGAAAGACTAAATGGAAGCCTTTATTAGAGTTGTCTCTGCCCGGGAAAATAGTGAACCAAAAACAGTATGGCATCCCTGGAGGAACTGCAGAAACAGTGCCACCATCAAGGACTTAAAAGATGCAGGGGTGGCAGTTCCCATCACATCTCTCTTTAACTCTCCTATCTGACCAGTTCAGAAGTCAGATGGATTGTCAAAAATGACAGCTGATTATCGAAAACTCAATCAGGTAGTGACTCTGATTGCAGCTGCTGTACCAGATGCGGTGTCCCGACTTGAGCAGTTTAACACATCTCCTGGTACATGGTATGTAGCTATTGATTTAGCAAGTACCTTTTTCTCAGTACCTGTCCATAAAGACCACCAGAGGCAATTTGCTTTCAGTTAGAAAGGCCAGCAGTATACCTTTACAGTTTCACCTCAATGATATATTACCTCTCTAGTCCTGTGTCATAACTTAGTTATAAGGGGTCTTGACCGTCTGTCCCTTCCACAAAATATCACATTAGTTCACTATATTGACGACTTTATGCTGATTGGACCAAGTGATCAGGAGGTAGCAACCACTTTGGACTTGATGGTAACACATATGCACATCAGAGAATGGGAAATAAATCCAACCAAAATTCAAGGACCTAGCTTTGAGTAGGGCCTGGAACAGAAGAAGGCTCTTCAACAGGTCCAGGCTGCTGGGCAGGCTACTCTACCATTTGGACCATGTGATCCAGCAGACCAGATGGTACTTGTTGTGTAAGGAGAAGATAGGGAGGCTGTTTGGAGCCTTTGGCAGGCCCCTATAGGATCACAGAAGAGACCTTTGGGATTCTGGAGCAAGACTCTACCATCACATGCAGACAACTATTCTCCCTTTGAGAGACAGTTCTTGACCTGCTATTGGGCCTCGGTGGAAACTAAATGTTTGGCAATGGGCCACCAAGTTATCATGTGACCTGAGCTGCCCATCATAAGCTGGGTGTTATGTGTCCCACCAAGTCATAAAGTAGGATGTGCACAGCGGCAACCCATTAATAAATGGAAGTGGTATATCTGTGATTGGGCCTGAGCAGGTCCTGAAGGCAAAAGAAAACCACATGAAGAAGTTACCCAAATGCCTATGGTTTCTACTCCCATTACAAAGCCGTCTGCCACCAAGCATGCACCTAGAGCCTCAAAGGGTGTACCCTGTGATCATTGACTGGTCAAGAAGACCAGGGCCTGATTTACTGGTGGTTCTGCACATTATGCAGGCACCACCCAGAAGTGGACAGCTGCAGCATTACAACTCCTTCCTGGGACAACTCTGAAAGACAGCAGCAAAGGGAAACCTTCAAAGTGGGCAGAACTTGGAGCAGTACACATGGTATTAGAGTCTGTTTGGAAGGAGAAGTGGCCAGATGTGTGATTGCGCACTGACTCATGAGCTATAGCCAATGGGTTGGCTGAATGGTCAGAGACTAGGAAAGAGTATGATTGGAACATTGGTGAGAAAGGTGTCTGAGGAAGAAGTATGTAAATAAATCTCTTCAAATGGGTGAAGGATTTGAGGACACCCATGTTCCATGTAAATGCTCATCAAAATGTGTCTTCAGATGAGGAGTAATAATAGTCAGTTGTCCAATAATAATATTCAAAATGTAATAATAAACAAAATGCCCAATCAGAGATAGGACAGTCAGACTCTTTCCCTAGCCATTCATATCATTGTCCAATAGGCCCATGAACAAAGTGGCCATTGTGGCAGAATCGGAGTTATCAATTAGCTTGACAACATGGACTGACAGTCACCAAGGCTGACCTGGCTACATCTGCTGCTGAGTGCCAGATCTACCAACAGCAAAGACCAACACTGAGCCCCCAGGCATGGCACCATTTCTCGGGTGACCAGTCAGCAATCTGGTGGTAGGTTGACTACCCTGGACCACTTCCTCCATGGAAAGGACAATGCTTTGTCCTTACTGGAACAGACACTTATTCTGGTTATGGATTTGCCTTTCTATGTGTAATGCTTCTGCCAAAGCCACCATCTGTAGACTTACAGAATGACTTATCCACCATCATGGTATTCCACACAGTATGGCTTCTGACCAAGGAACTCACTTCACAGCCAGAGAAGTGCGACACTGGGCCCATGATCATGGAATCCACTGTCTTACCATGTTCCCTACCATCCTGTAGCAGCCAGCCTGGTAGAAAGATAGAATGGCCTTTTAAAGACACAGTTACAGTGCCATTTAGGTGGCAGCAGCCTGAAGGGCTGAGGCAGGGTTCTCCAGAAGGTGGTATATGCATGGGATCAGCATCCAGCATATGGTACAGTTTCTCCCATAGTCAGGATCGTGAGTCCAGGAATGAAGGGTGGAAAAGGGAATAGTTCCACTCACTGTCACCCTTAGTGACCCACTAAGGAAATTTTTCTTCCTGTTCCTGTGACCTCACGTTATGCTGGCCTAGAAGTTTTGGTTCCAGAGTGGGAAGTGTTCTTGCCAGAAGACACAACAAACATTCCATTGAACAAGAAGCTCAGACTTCCCTCTGGCCACTTCGGGCTTCTCATGCCCTTATAGGCTGAGAAAGAAATAACAGTCTTAGGAGGGGTGATTGATCCGCATTACCGAGGGGAAATTGGATTGCTTCTCCACAATAGAGGTAAGAAAGAGAATGTCTGGAGTGCAGGAGATCCTTTAGGGCATCTCTTGGTGCTACCATGTCCTGTGACTAAAGTCAACAAAAAACTGTAACAGCCTAATCCAGGCAGGATGATAAAGGGCACAGACCTGTCAGGAATGAAGGTGTGGGTCACTCCTCCCGGAAAAGAGCCAAGACCTGCAGAGGTGCTTGCTGATGGTGGAGGAAATACAGAATGGGTAGTAGACAAAGGTAGTTAAAAATACCAGTAAAAGCCGGGCGGTGGTGGTGCACGCCTTTAATCCCAGCACTAGGGAGGCAGAGCCAGGCAGATCTCTGTGAGTTCGAGGCCAGCCTGGGCTACCAAGTGAGTTCCAGGAAAGGCACAAAGCTACACAGAGAAACCCTGTCTCGAAAAACCAAAAAAAAAAAAATACCAGTAAAGCCATGTGACAGTTGCAAAAATGTGGATTATAATTGAGATGCATGTTTCTGTCATATTTTGTTAAGAATCTATTTGGACAGATACTTGTGTTTTCTTTCCTCAACTTCTTTATCATGCAATGTAACATCAATTAAGAGAATATCAGTGGTTATCATATTTAAGTTTGAGCTAATAAAAGGATGTCCTTCAAGGGCCATTGGCACCTATTCTAAATTTATAATGTGTTTGTTGTTGTATGAGGGATAGTTATATCATATTAGCTGTAATTATGACCTGGTTAAATATATAATGCATTTACTATTATGTGGGATAGTTATACCATGTTAGGAATAATTATGACCTGGTTATTGTTTTCATTTGAAAATTAAACATGACATAAGGAAATACGATTGTGAATCACATTGACAAAGTTTGGACTTGTGATGGCCATTCTTGGTTGTCACCTTGGCTACATCTGGGATTAACTAAAATCCAAATGTCTGGGCACACCTGTGAGAGATTTTTTTCTTAAATAAGTCCTTTGAAATGGGAAGACCCACTTCTGATTCGAATCTTTGAGGTGGGGAGATTCTCCTTTAATCTGGGCCACACAGTCTATATAAGGGACATGGAAAAAGGAGGCTTGCTCTTGCTCTTGCTAGTACGTCCATTCCTTCACTGGCATTAGAGCCTACTTCTTCAGGATTACTGTAGATCAGCTGAGATATCCAGCCTCGTGGACTGAACAATATTCATTGCATTCTTGGACCTTCCTTATTAGTAGGTAGCCATTGTTGGACTAGCTGGACCACAGCCTGTAAGCCACTCTAATAAATCTCCTATAGATATATAGGTACATTCTATAAGTTCTGTTCCTCTTGAGAACCCTAATGTCTCCCAATCCCAAGTAACTCTATCAGCTTCACATCTGGGATTGAAGACATGTTTTCCCAGCTTCCTGCTTGGCTGTCTGTTGCCACGCCTCCCCTGCCACCATGGACTCTCCCTCTGGAACCATAAGCCAAAATAAACTCTTTTCTTCTGTAAATTGCCTTGGTTATGGTGTTATCACAGCAAGACAAAGTAACTAATACAGCATTCTAAAGTGAGATTGGGAGAGCTGGGAAGAACCCTCTCTTTAGGAAAGGCCACTTGGGCACAGATAACCTCTGCTGTTGATAATCCAACACTCTTACAAGGCAGAAGATAGTTGTGATATGTATACCTCATCGTTCACATCTGCAATGGGCTCAGTCATGTCTCCACTAAATCAATGTGTTTAAGTATCTCTGAACATGACTGTACAATAGGCCTCCTTATCTAGGGGTACGCATTCCAGGACCCCTAGTAGATTCCTAGCTTTCATAGAACCCTACATATGCTAGATTGCCTCCTATACACACATCCCTATGAAATTTAATGTGTAAGTTAGACATAGTACAAAATGAGCAATAGTAGTAAAATAAAACAAGAGCAGCATATTAGAATAAGTTATTGTCAACATCATCACTGTTGTATGTTTAGCCAGTATTTAATAAAATGAGGTTTACTTGAACATAACATTGCAGTGTGCCAGCCATCAGCTGGTTAATCAAGAGAGCCCCTGAGTAACTAACAGGTGGGTAGCACATACTACATGGACACCTGGACAGAGATAATGCAATCATGAGAGTGTGCTGATGGAGGCCTACATATCCAGAGTGCAGGCAACTGGATTTCCTTAGTCAGCAATTAAAATGTCAAATAAGTCTGCCCCTGGGAATTTGGTGACAAGTCATCTAGCATTGCTGTAGACAAAAAATATTAACTAGAAGGAACTACAAGGACAGCCTGGCATGACTCCAAGCCTTGAGGAAGACCCCAAGGTAGCACAGTAATCACCCTGACACAGAAACTTTGCAGATGTACCCATCTGTTCCAGTGGACAGAGGTCTGAGTGGAGAATATGGGATGGGAACCAATGAGTAAGACACAACTGTGCTCTCATATTTTGTTCTCCTTCCCATCCCTCCATGCAGCCATCATTTCTATGGCCCTTCTGCTGCTCAGATTACACTGCAGCAATCGGACACCTCTCCCTAAAGTCACCTCGGGCTTATCCTTTACCAAGCATCGTATTTGGTTTGGGTTTTTTATTGCAGGTGAAAACTTACATGCAATAAAAAGAATAAACCTTTAAGGAGTGTTAAATGGTCCACTGAAGTTCAATTACCAAACAATAAAGAACATGTGTAAATATTCACCATGATACATTTTTATATGGGCACACGCTCATGAGGCCACATACCATGGCCAAGATGATGACTCCCCACAGGGGCCACTTCCTCTCTGTCCTCCCCTGGCAATCATTTATCTGCTTTCGTCACTGTCGATTAGTTTGTGTTTTCTAGAATTTTATGATGTGTGTTTGTGCTTTCTTTGGTATGCTTTTCCTGTACACGTACCCATCAGGCTAAAGAAATACAGCATATTGTTTTAAAGTTAAAAATATTTGAATTTTTTGAGTTTTTTTTTATTCTCAGTCTTTATTAGTTCATTAAGAACCTCACATAATGTGTTTTGATTCCATTCATATCTCTCAATCCCTCCCATACCCACTCCTTCCCACTTTCCTCACCCATCCAACTTTTTCTCCTTTTATATTTTTAAACCTACCGAGTCTGATTTGTTCTGTCCATATACTCCTGGGCACGTGACCTTCCACTGGAGTATGGTTGACCTACCGGGGTTCACATCCTAGCAGCCAGCTGACTCTGCTGCTCCCAGCAGTCATTGGTCATCATAACTTCTTAGCTAGGCATGGAACTTCATGCCTAACTCCCCTTCCACACTCGAATTTCGTCCCACTTGAGTTTGCACGCACCTTGTACATGCTGCATAAGCACTGTGAAGTCACACGTGTGCACACCTGCCCTGCTGGACCCAGAAAACCGTTTCCTTGCAGAGAAACAGCCCAGCATCTGGCCCTTACAGTCTTTTCATCCTTTCTTCCACAATGATCCCTGTGCCTTAAGATGAGGGGTGCGATACTGACATCCTGTTTACAGCTGAGTGCTCTGCGACCTCTCGTTCTCGGCATCTTGACCAGCTGTGGGTCTCTGTGTTAATCACCATCTGAACTTCAAGTTCAATGTATCACTGTTTCAAATCTGGATACAGTGTAGCGAGTCAAATAAACTCACAGATGAAATATCAAATTATTTTGAAATTGTTTTTATATATACCACCAATACCATAATTGTATGATGACTTTTGTTTAAGCATTCAATTATCTTTTGAAAGAGACTTAAATCATAAGCAACCTATAACCAGCCTATGTAAATATGAAAGTCCTTATAGTTTCCTGAGCTACTCAGCCCTGTGGGCAGTTCCGGGCTTCCATGTTTCCACCTGCCCCCCTTCTTCTCTGAGAACCCCCACTTCCCAGATGCTAGAAGTGAGTGCCCATAACTCGCTGGTGCTCTGGCAATTTTTTTAAAATTCTCTTTTTGTTTGTGTGTGTGATTTTCATTTGTGGTTTAGGGTTTGGGGGGGATTGTAGTTTTTATTGCTATGTCTTCAAGTTCTCTTGCCCTTTTCTTATACAGATGCTGAATCTCACATAGTAATCTCATTGAGCACAATTGTGTCTTCAACATTGTAGCTTTTATCTTTCATTTCCAGAGGGTCAGTTTGGGTCCTTGTATACCTCCATCATTCCATTGAACACCTTGGCTGTATGAAATATAGCTATAATAATTCCATTTTATTTTATCTTAGTAGTGTGTGTGTGTGTGTGTGTGTGTGTGTGTGTGTGTGTTATATGTGTGGGAGTTGTATGCATATTCTTGCCCAGGTGTATATGATGGCCAGAAGTTGATATTAAAATGCTCTTTTCAATAACTCTGCACCTTGGTTTTTTTACTGAAAAAAATTGTAATGAAAATATAATTATATCTTTTACCCCCTTCCCTGTCCTCCATCCTACCCCTCACATATTCCCACGCCACTCTCTCAAACTGATGGCCTCTCTTTGGTCATTATTATCTTCTGGATTCCTCAGACACATGCCCATGCACATACAAATGAAAAGAGTCTCCAGACTCACAAAAGCAAAGCAAGAGCCCAGTTCCCTCCACTGTGTCTGCAAACACAGGTGTCACCTGTCACTCTGTGGGAGACCACGGGACACACCTTATAAACCCACTCATTCCAAATCCTTTCAGCTTCCACCAAAGCAGAACGAACGCTGTAATGCATCCCAGCATGCTGTGATTGGCTTTAACAATCGCCAGCACACCGCACCCTAGTTTGACTTACCCCCTCCTCTGTGCGTTTGCTGCTGATTCTGAAGACTGGAACCCAAGCCTGGGCTCATGCTAGGCAAGTGTTCTACCACTGATTCCCATGCCCAGACCTTGTTTCTTTGAGTCTCTGTCTCCTTGTATAGGCTAGGCTTTCCTTTGACTCATAATCCTCATCCTCTGGCTTTGAATTTGTGATGGATTCCCCAGCCTCCACCTCCAGAGCGCTGGGAGTTCAGGTGTGCATCACCGTACCAGACCCTGACCTTGTTTTAGCTATGGTGTTTTAAAACAAATCCCAGACATCATGTAAATTTGCCCATCTCTGCACTGCTGTTTGCACAGACTGGCTGGAGGTGCCTGCTTGGGGTCCTGACTTGGCTTTAAACATAGGAACATGAGTCTTAATGAAATGTGGTCCAGACCCAACTTTGTCCAGATTAGAGATATAATTTTAACCCAACATCCAAGCTTTGTTTGAACGACAAGTGCTGTGTCTTGTTAATGCTGCCCCATAAAACCAATTCTCAGCCTTGGTTTCTCCAAATAGGAAGGAAAGCCATAGACCCACAAATTCTTATTTAAAAAGCATATCCAAAAGCTCAGTTGAACACTGGGGCTTCCTTGCTTTGCTGTTAGAGTGGCTAATGTTGCTACTCCTGGTGCCTCCATACACAATGGAAATTTTTCATCTTATAAGATTTTTTCTTTTACTAATTCTTTGAGAATTTTCTATAACATGTTTTTTATCATATTCACTCCCTCTTGCCCAACCCACCCCAGATCCACTCACCTTCGCCATCCACCCAACTTTGGGTCTTATTTATATTTTAAACCCACTGAGTCTCATTTGCCCTGCCCATATACTCTTGGATGTGTGGTCATGCACAGGAGCATGGTCGACTTACCATTGGCTACATCCTTAAAAAGAAACCAATTCTCTCTCTCCCAGCAGCCACCAAATGTCAACAGCTTTTTAGCATGGGGAGGGGCTTCCTGCCTACCTCCCCTCTCCATCTAGTTTGAGCTCTCCTGGGTCTTATGGAGAATTCAGATCATAGAAGGGCAGAACATTTCATACTTAGTGTGAGTAGCACACTAAGAAGACTACATCTGTCACAGTGTACACAACTGAAGACTTGACCAAATGTCTCTCTCCCTAATTGCAGAAAGTCAAAACCTCAGCTCATTGGACACTGGTTGTCATTGCTGTGTGTTAGGCTAGACATGTATGTTGTGGGTCTTAATGTTTTATTTTAATTGATGCATCAAAGCCATGCACATTAATGGCTACTGTGCATGTGTACGTGCATATGTACACTGTGTGATGTTCAAATCAGATTCAATGTATCTAGCTCAGTAGTCACAGGTCATTTTCTTCGCAGTGACATTGAATGATGCGTTACTGCACCTCTGGCTTCTATACAGCCTATCTCACATTCTCGGTGGACACAACCCAAACTCTCCACATATCCCCATATTGAGAGAGGGTATTAGAATCAATCTTGGTGAAGAACCTCCTGTTGCAGAGTATCATCTTCTGAGCAGCATCCAGACAGTGTCCTGGATGAGTGTCCATCTTTCAAGCTCTCAGTCTCCTGGCCTGTGAAACAATGTTGAATATAAAGAAGAGGATTGTATATGTGTGGACACACCCTATAAAGCAGTGGTTCTCAACCTCCCTGATGCTGTGACTCTTCAATACAGTTCCTCATCTTGTGGTTACCTCCAACCATAATTTTGCTACTTCATAACTGTAATTTTGCCACTGTCATGAATTGTAATGCAAATGATTTTGGAAATAGATGTTTGTCAAAGGGGTTATGACACACAGGTTGGGAACCACTGCTGTAGAGGCTAAATGCTAAACAATTGTGGAAGCTTTGTGTTCTAGTTGGGTTTTGTCAAGTTGGTACAAAACCAGACATATCTGGAAAGAGGAAACCTCAGTTGAGAAGATGCCCCCATCATAGGCTTGTGGGCAAGTCTATGGGCATTTTCATGATTAGTGATTGACATGCAAGAACACATTCCATTGTGGGCACTACTGTGGGTAGGTGGTCCTGGGGTATATAAGAAAGTAGGCTGAGAAAGCCATAAGGAGCATGTAAGCAACATTCCTCCATGGCTTCTGCTTCAGTTCCTGCCTCCAGGTTCCTGGTCTTAAGTTCTTGCCCTGATCTCCCTTCATGATGGATTGTAAGCTGTAAGGGGAAGTAAACTTCCTACCTCACATTGCCTTTGATCAAGCAAATTAGGACATTCTCTGTGACAGAGGTACCTCTCAGAGCAACCATGCATGAGAAAGAAGCAGGAAGTCCTACATCTGATGTGCACATGGCAAAGAGAAGAAGTGACAGATTTGGTGTGTGCCACTAAGCAGCAGTCCAGGAACTCAGGGCCTCAGCTGTGAAAGCTTCATTTTCCATCTTTCAAGAGCCATCAAAGATGGTATGCAAGTACCCGGGCATGTAACTCTCTCCAGCTCAGTGCCTGGCACACGGTAGGTGATCACTAGCCCAATAGTGAAGAGGGGGATCAAAAACATTAGATGGTATAATGTTTAGCTGCCTTAAAAAGGAAGGTATACTCATGTCATTTATAGAAAACATGTTGGCAGGAGATAGGACTAGGTCACAAGCAGCCATTTCAAAGCCAAAGAGATTTGTATGTAGGGACCGTGTCTGTAGCCAGAAGGTTTCTCTGGTTCCGCCTGGCTCTAAGGTCCCACAGTCACTTATAAAATAATCACTCAAATGCTTATATTATTTACAAACTGAATGGCCTATGTCTCAAGCTTATTGCTAGCTAGCTCTTATAACTAAACTCAGCCCATTTCTAGTCATCTATATTTGTTAAAATAATGATTAGTGTATATTCCAACAATATTTGTTAAAATAATGATTAGTGTATATTCATGGTGACTGTCCAGTGGTCATCATTAACTTAGAAATGAGTGAAGAAGTGGGAAGGGGAGGGGAGAATCCAGTTTAATCATCCATCCTGAAGAAGAAGAAAGTTCCCAGTAATGACAGGGTATTAGCAAGCAGCAGCATCACCTGGGATATGAGACACTTGGACTCGAGAACAATAGCATTCAAAGTGATCAAAACAGGCTTGAGTGTGGCACAGATTTTAACCCTAAGCCATGGGAAGTCTGGAGATACAAGTAATAAAAGGAATCCCACTCCATTTCAGAGGCCTCTCCTGTCTGCCTCATGTGGTCCCTCTGCTCCATTTGGGGACTTTATGGTGTCCCCTGCAAGCCTGGCCTTGCATTTCCCTGCAGTTGTCTCTATATAACCTCTTGGAACCTGTGGTTATTCACACATTACCAAGGAGATTGGTCTTCTGAAGTGGGAGCCACCTCTATAAGGCTGTAAATACCAAGCAATTAGCCGTTCAAGTGCTGTATTGTAAATGTATGCGGGGCACCTAGGTGGCCTCACATATTGGAGGAGGGAAACTCAAGAGAGGGGGACTGTTCAAGATTGACTTTATTTGAGATACTGAGGTGGGAGGGATAGAAGGCCATAAACAGTGAACCACCTTCCAGTCAGCAAATCTGGACGTTGTTTTCATTACCTTATCCATTCTCCAAACCCCTGGTTCAGTGCAGGTCCCTGTGTGGTATATGGTTATCAGAAACGTGTTGTTCAGACTCAGAGAGGATAAGTAATGAAAAGGACTCTAGCGGGGACACATGGATCTCTCTGGGAATGAGAAATAGATTTTGTAGGTGGACTAAGGGTGGGTGGGGATGGGAACTAGAAGGATCAGATTGGGGGGAGGGACAGAGAAAGAAAGTACTGGGAGATACAAATGGAATAGGGGGGCATTTGAGACACAATGTGGAAATGTAGTATAGTGGAAGCTTCCTGGAACCTTTGAGAGTCATCCTAATGAGAACTCCTAGTAATGGCGGATAAGGAGCCTGAACCAGCCATTTTCTGTAACCAGGCAAGGCTTCCAGTCGTGGGCCTGGGACACCAACCCAACCACAAAACCTTAGACTCACACCTGTCCTGCCTGCAAGATGTGCTGGAGCAATGGTGGCACAGAACTTGTGGGAGTGGTGAACTAATGACTGGTCTAAGCTGAGGTCCAAGCCGTGACAGGGGGCCCCATACCCAACACTGCCTGGATGGCCAGGAGCCAGAACCTAGGTTTCTCAAAGACCTGTGGTAAAACCAAACACAACTGACAAAAATAAAAACAAGAAGTCAATGAAATGATTCCTAACAACATTCTGCTACACTCATAGATCAGTACCTAGCCCAATCATCATCAGAGACTTTCTCTGGTGGCTGATGAGAGCAGATTCAAAGACCCACATTCAAACATTGGGCAGAGCTCAGGGAACCCTGAAAGAGAAGGGTAGGAAGGGTTGTAGGAGCCAGAGGGGTTGAGGACATCAGGAGAACATGGCCCACAGAATCAACTAAGCAGGGCTCATCAGGGCTTACAGAGACTGAAGGGGCGATCAGGGAGCCTGCATGGGTCTGTGCTAGATCCTCTGCATACATGCTGTGGTTGTTTGGCTGGGAGTTTTGTGGGACTCCTAACAGTGGGAGTGGGGGTGTCTCTGACTCTTTTGCCTGCTCTTAAGACCCTTTTCCTCCTGTTGGGAGGCCTCATCCAGCCTTGAAATGAGGGTTTGTGCCTAGTCTTATTGCATCTTGCTGTGCTGTGTTCAGATGATACTGCTGGGAGGCCTGCTCTATTCTGAAGAGAAAAGGAGGAGCAGTGGATCTGGGGGAGATGGGAGGTGGAGGGGTAGTGAGAGGAGTGGAGGGAGGGGAAGTTGTGATTGGGATATATTGTATGAGAGAAGAATAAATAAAAAGAAAAAAGAAACTATATTTTTAAAAAAGAAATAAATACGTTGTGATAGCAGAGTAGATGGGACAGCACAGGGGGAGATTAAGCTGGCAATTGCCTGCTGTTATTGACAGGGCTTGTGCCACCAAGACAGGCTGTAAACTAGACATTCTCCTGTCTTGCATCCTGAGTGCTGGGATCATAGATGTATACCACCATGCTCACAAATTATAGGCAAATAAGGGAGTGGAGAAATGGCTAAGTGGCAAAGATCACTGGCTACTTTTGCAGAGGACACAGATTCTATTCCCAGCATCCATAGGGTAGCTCACAACCATCTGTAACTCCAATTCCAGGGGATTCAACACCCTCTTCTGGCCTCCACAGGCATCATGTGCACATGATGTACATATATAACATGCAGGCAAAACATTCATATGTATAAATAAATCTTTAAAAAGCAGACAAGTGGATAAATAAATGTAAATGTTATTCCACCTTCAGAAATTCACATTATAGAAATGAAAGGAGACATAGAAAAGGATTATATGTACCTCAATGTATGGTTAATCCATAGTTGGCTATGGTTGAAGTCCCCCAAACCATTCCACAGGTGAGCAAAATTAGTGAATATGTATCAGATAGATCCATGGGAACACTAAGGCAGTTGAAGCCAGAGTTAACCTGCCCCATCTAAAAAAATTACCAAAGAAATAAGTGTCAGAGGACAGCTATAATTTTTTCCACACTTGAAAAACAAAAAAATAACATAGCAGAAGTGAAAAAGAGAGGTGGGGGCAAAGATGGGGGAGGGAGAGAGCCAGGCAGATGCCCCCGTTCTTAACAAAAGTCTTCCCCTCCCTTTTTCCCAAGGCAGAGCCCAAATTCCTTTGGTTGGTTCTATCAGTCCTAAATCCCTTGAGACAGACTCTTCATGTTCCATACAAGCAAAGGCTGACTGAATTGTTTGCACAGAGGCTAAAAGAAGCCAAGAAATAAAACAAGAATAAAGGAGTCAGAGGTTAGCCATGACAGAAACCATCCTCTCATACTTATCCTGCCCTGGAACAGAGAGAAGGCACAGTTACTGAGCCCAGAGTCAAAGCCCATAGTGAGAGGAAGAGCAAAGAGTGAATGTTGTCTGGGTTTATTATGCCTCAGGCAATGCTTAACAATAACAATGACAATGGATGACTATAATACAGAAATTACAAATGAAAGTAGCCATATTATTGCTAAATGGGCATTTTAAACATAATTCTTAATATTTCATTTATTACACAGTTTTCACTGCTATTTAGCATTTTTACTGGCTTCATTTAATTGAACTGTCACCATAACAACCTAAAGTTGGAATGGTTTCTTCATTGTTTTTCCAAGAAGATAAAGCTGAGACTCTAGGGATAAAATAATTTGCCCAGGGTCACATACCCAACTTCCCCCATCCAGACTAACCCGACTCTAAGACTCTACTGTGCTTGGATTCGGATTTGGAATCAAGAAGTCTAGGTTTAGTCCAGATATGTTAAACAAACTTCTAAGCTCTGCCGTGACACTGCTGCTCTCTGGAGGTGAGTCGCTGTCTCCTGGCTGTGGCTGCTGGGCTTGTGTGCTTCAACACATGGAGATCAGTGAGCATGACACCAGGTGACTTCATAGGCCCCAAAAGGATGGCCAGCTTCTTCCTCATTCACCAGCACACTGCTGACAGAGGACACCCCATGGGCAGAGCCCCTTGTGTTAGGCAATAAGAGAAAAATTGCTTTAGCTCTCTGGAAGAGGGGCTGGATGGCATTGGCTGGTTTGAACTCATTCTTTATGCTGTCTCTGGAGTGACTTTCCTGAAACAAAAGAGAAACTTCAAAGAGGGTTAAACTACCATTCAATGGGGTCAAAGCCCTGCCCACTTCAGCAAAGCAGCTTCCCTTTAAAAGGGGCTCCTAGTGGTGAGGCAGGAGACTAAGACATAAAATGAGGTCTGAGAAACCTTATGCAGAGGCTGTGAGATTCACATCTATGAGGCTGATAAGCATAGGGAATCATTTAGCCACCTAGGACTCCACTTGGTTTGGTATATGTACATACTCCTTTTCTGATTATGCACTTGGAAGACTGAGACACTTACCTGGATTACTATAAACACACATACATACACACACACACACACACACACACACACACACACACACACACATCCCTCTAAGCAATATACCCGTGTCTTAGTTAGAGTTTCTATATCTGTGATAAGTGCTATGACCCAAAGCACCTTAGGGAGGAAAGGGTTTACTTCAGATTACAGTCATAGTCCATCATGAAGGGAAGTCAGGGAAAGAACTCAGCAAGCACCTAGAGGCAGGAACTGATGCAGAGTCCCATTGAGGATCACTCCTTGCTGATTTGCTACCGTGGCTTGCTTGGCCTGCTTTCTTATATAACCCAGGCCTGCCTACCCAGGATCACACTGCTCACAGAGAGGTGAGTCCTCCCACATCAATTATTAACCAAGAAAATACCTCCACAGACTTGCCTACAGGTCAAACTTACAGAAACATTTCCTTAGTTAAGATTCCTTCTTTCCGGATACGTCCAGGCTTGTGTCAAGTTGACGAAAACCAACCAGCACAACTGGCCCGTTGTCGACTTGACCCATGAACATATCCCTTACTAATCCACAGCTTTTCCTTTCTTGTTCATCCCCAATTATCTCAGATTAATATCAATAAAACATTCAAACTTTTAAAAGTCCCATAGTCCTTAAAAATTCCAACACTTTTAAAACTCCAAAGTCTCTTTAAGATTCTAAAATCTCTCAGTTGTGGACTCTTATAAAATCAAAAACATGTTACATACTTTCTTACTCCAAGAGGGAGGAACCAGAACACAGCCACAATCACAGCAAAGCAAAAACCAAAGCCCACACATGCAAAGAGCTCAGTGTAGGACATCTGGGATTCACTCACAGTCTTCTGGGCTCCAGAAGGCCTAGGCCACTCTAGCTCCTTGGGTCTGCCATCCTCACATGCATGAAGATCTCTGCACAAAGGAACTAGTGTCTCTTTCCCTACTGACAACCAACCAGAGACAAATTCTATTCGATACTATTTCAGCTGTGTCCAGAAAAGGATGGAAGGATTGATGCACTCTGAACTGGCTTTGGGTACATACGCAATAAAGCAAACTGTCCCCTAAGTGAACGTCTATGGAATGGTGGAGACTGTTCTCCAGAAGGAAATAGTACAGCTGCTCCAACAAGAAGGAGAAAGTGGGAGACAGACTAATGACAAATGCTTTCACGACACCGTTACAAGTGGCTTTAAGCCCAGATATCAAGGGCCACAAAAGTGTCCATAAAATCACAACACAATAGAAGAAAGTTTAGGGCATTTACATCATGACATAATTGCAAACTTTATTCATTAATTCCTTCCACAAATGTGTACAGAAAGCCCACTCCATCTCAAGCATGCACGAAACCTGAGTTCAGAGAAGGTACTAGAAAGGCATGCTCCGATGACTCCATTTAGGGGCAATCAAGATGGCTCAGCTGTTAAAGGTGCTTGCTGCCATGCCTAACAACCTAAGTTTGATCCCTAGTATCCACATAGTAGAAAAAGACTTGGTCAAGTCATCCTGTGACTTCTGCACATACGTTACAAGTGACGTTACAAGTGTGCCCAGCCCCCAAATAAAAATAAATATAAAAATGTATTTAAAATGATTGTTTATTGAAAACACGAAAATCAAGAAAGACTCCAGGCTGGGAAGTGAGGAATGAGAAATATTTCTCTGAGATCACGGCTCAGGAGGGTGGATAGGGCTCACACTGAAGGTGGACCACAGTCCCTAAGATATGACCACCACTGTCACCCAGGACACCTGTTCCCCTAGGGGTAAGAAGTCAGATCCTGTTCTCATCTCTCAGTTTTGAGACTCATGCATATCTACCTTAATATTGCAAAATCTATATTTGAGTGTTTAAAAAAACTAGGTTGGATGGGAAAATAGGCAAGATATAAAATAGTTACTAATTTTAACACATTTTTTATAATGAAGGCGCTGCTTTGAAAATCTTCTGTTCCCACATATGTGGATGATTTTGCTTGACTTATTAACTTCAGTGGGACTGAAAGATGCACCCCTCCACACACACACACATGCACACACACACACATGCATACACACATGCGTGCACACACACACATGCATACACACACACACACACACACACACACACACGCACACGCATGCCGACAGCTCTCTTGCTCGGGACACAACCCTGCTCAGCTGCCCACTGTGTTGGTATAATCTCAAATGTCGCTGCCTCAGGTCCACTGATTGTTAAGAGTTCCGAAGAGGTGTGAGAAACTGCCTGTTAAGTCCCCTTCTCCTTGTAGCCTCAACCCTGGAGACGGAACAAGGCTTTGCTTAAATGGTCACCCCTGGCACCAGAAAGCAAAAGACCACAGCCCCTGGTAGGTCTGGCTTGCCTGGGCAGCATTTCTCAAGGTCTCATTCAAGCTCCCCATACCTAGTCGGATCTAACTCTTGTGGTCAGAAGCTGCGACAAAATTATACCAGTGCTCCATGGCAAGAAGGGGAAATTAATTTCAAGATGGACTTTTAACCATCATTTGGATTTCTAGCCCCAAAACTCCATGGGAAAGTCATCAAAGGAAATCCCGCTGTTCTGTGTCTCATCATAAGCAGGCAATCTACCTCCAGCCTCCCCCACTCTGGCCCCCCAGGAAGAGCTCGTACTGAGTGAATGACAGGTTTGACTGACAGGGCTTGATTGACATCCATTTCCTCTGCCTCTGAATCCTGCCTTCCTCTGACATTTTGCTAGAACCTGGAGTTCTGTCAGTCCTTGACCCTGAGGAGCCGGTAGAATTCTAAAGTCAAACAAAGTCCTGGCCAGCTGTTTGTCAGGCTCTCCAGCTGGGCCCATGGTTCGGCACAAAGCACACATTTGAAATGTCTGTGGTTGCATTGAGCAGGGAAGCCACTGCAGCTCCAACCCCAGTCCCTCAGCCTAGCCCTGAAACTGAGGGAAAGGAGACATCCTGGTCAGTGAATCCCTGAGGTCCCTGCTCCTCATCTATGTCCAGGGTAGGACTCTGCTTTAATAACCCATAACTGGCCACTGAGACCAAGGGCTGGGTCACCGTGCCCGGAATGAGGTCACAGTGTAGCCCTCTATAATGAAGAGAGAATGAACAAGTTAACCAATGAATGGGTGGATAATATTGACAGTCAACTTGACAGAGTCTAGAATTGTCACTAAGGAGGCAAACCTGCAGGTGTGTCTGTGAGGGATTTTCTGGGTTGGGTAAACTGAAGCAGAGGGTTCACTGTCAAGGAGAACGGCACCATCTCACGGGCTGGGGCCCTCCCCTGAGCAAACAGGAGGAAGCCAGACAAGCACAAATACTCCTCTCTCTCTCTGCTTCCCCGCTGCAGACATGGCATGGCCAGCTGCCTTTCACGCCCGCCTCCCGCCATGCCTTCCCTGCAGAGATGGACAGAACCATCAAATGGTAAACTGGAATAAGCTCTTCCTTAAGAATTGTTTTTGTCAGGAATATCGTCACAGCCACAAGAAAAGCAACTCACACAGAATTCAAACACAGGAAAGGAGAGGGTGGGAGGCGCCTGGCCCGTCCTCTTGCCTCTCAGTGTCGGGTTCCGGAGTGGAAATGGATTGGACTCAAGTTTCTTTCTGGTTCTGAGTTTAACCAAGGAGACGAGTCCACATCACAGCCATTCATTCACACGTGAAGGCCACTCTGCTCTCCGCTGGTAAAACTGAGGCCAGAGGGAGAGAGGGGCTGCACCCCAAGGAATCCTGAGAAGAAGTCCTCACAGACATCAATCCTCAAAGTGAAAACTCTCGAACTCAAGAATCAGAAAAGACTGAACCATTGGCTGCTCTCCTGGGCTCAACAGCTTTTGTTGTTGTTGTTGTTGTTGTTGTTGTTGTTGTTGTTGTTGTTATTGTTGTTGTTGCTGCTGCTGCTGTTGTTTTTACCTCTGCCTCCTGGAGATGATTAAAACACCAGGAGGAGGGAAGAGGTCTCTGAGATTGGGTGGAACCTTCAGGTGACATGTGATGGTGAACCGGGGCTCTGCGGACTGGGGAAGGGGCTTCAAGCTCAAACATGAGCTGGGGCCCAGTGGGCTCTAGGGCTGCTGGAACCACAATGGGGCCATGGGGAAGCACAGCCACACAGATGACACAGCCTGCTATCTGGCTCCGGACTTCACGAAGCTGAAAACCCAGGTGTGGGTGGATGTGATCATTCAAAGTACACCAATAAGTTCAGTTTTTAAAAATCTTGGATGAAGAGGCTGGATAGATGGCTCAGCCATTAATAACACTTACCCAGCACCCACGTCAATGGCTCACAATGGCTTGTAACCCTGCCAGGAAGTCTGAAGCTCTCTTCTGGTCTCTGTAGGCACCAGACATGCACACGGTGCACTTGCACAATGCGTAGGCACTCGCACATACACATAAAATGAAAATACATCTTTATATAAAAAATATTGGCACTGGAGGGATGGCTCAGCAGTTAAGAGCACTGATTGTTCTTGTAGAGGTCCCCGGTTTGAATCTCAGTGCCCACATAACAGCTCACAACTATCTGTAACACCAGTTTCATGGGATCTGCCGCCCTCTTCTGGCCTCTGTGGGCACTGCATGCATGTGGTGTGCAGACATATACACTCATACACACAAAATTAAAAAATTAAATATTTTTAAAAAGACCAGATGAAAGTTTTAAGTCAGGAGGTCAAGACAAAAACACATCAATGGCTGGATTGGTGGCTCACTTGGTCAAGCGGGACAGCCTTTAAGAAGACTGACATCAGACAATCACAGAAGTCTGATGAGGAGTCACGACCCTCGGAAAGGTACTTCTTGATTCAACGTCAGATGCTCTTTCCACCAGCTGAGCCTGTCCAGCATTGTTGGTGCTGCAGTGTGCCACTAGCCGCCCTTCAGAGGGATTTTCAATGAACTTCAAAATCCCTTCTGAGAGGAGCTGGCACATGGTGTGTTCTCAAGTGCCAGTTGCTGTTCTAAAAGTACGGAACTAAAGATACACAGTTCTCAAACTGGCCCTGGCAACCTTCACCTCCGTTTCCCAAGGAGATGTCTTGGTCCCTCAACCTGGCAGACCCTGTGGTTTCTGTAAAGGAGAGGAGGAGCCTGGTGCCAGTGAGTTTGCCGTGTGTCCCTAAAGTATTCCAAAGCAGTGGTGGGGAGCTGGGCTCAGGTGAGTTTGGAAGGATCTTCTTGATGACTGATGTGGTCCAAAGGAGCCTGTGCCAAAGCCAACTTGTAGGACTGACAGAAGAGTCTGTCCCTACTCTGTCTTTATGCAGCAGGGAGCCTTGCTGGCCACAGGCAGATTTCCACTTGGAGTGACAGGGGAAATGGCCATCTTTGCTCCACTCTCTTCCCTCCCCTCTCATCCCCCACTCCACCTCTGATGCTCCCACTCCACCCCAGGGCTACAGAGAGATGCGCTTCCCCCTCTCCCACTTTCTACAGCTTTCCATGAGCAAGGACTCATTGAGGTCCGGAGGGGTCCGGCGGTCCCCAGACTCCTGTGGTCCTTACGGTATCCACGCGTGTCTTGGTCTCCAGTCCTTAACGGTGTTTGATGCCGGGTGCTTGATGCTAGGTGCTTGATGCTAGGTGCTTGATGCTAGGTGCTCGATACCTGGTGTCTACATCTGATAGTCACAGCCTTTCAGATGCTGCCCTGGTGCCCCCCTCCACATTACTCCCTTCTCTATACAGCACTTACCCTGTCTAACATTCCATGTAGTTGTATATAGAATGTGTTCTCCATGTCATGAGAACCCACACCCCTTCGGAGCAGGGGTTTCATTCACCGTGTTTCCTATAATACTGTCTTTGTCATAATTCTAACCGCAGCAGGTGAGTTTACCTGTTTTCATTGTTACAGCAAAAAACTTGAGACTGGCTAAGTTTATGAAGAAAAGAGGTCTATTTAAATCACAGGCTAAAAATTCCACATTAGGTGGCTTTATGCGTTCTACCTCTGGATGGCATGTGGGAGGAGGGAGGAGGTCACGTGATCTGGCAGAAAGCTAGTGAGATTGAAGCCTGTTCTAATGCCACGTCTCCATTTGACCCAAGGACTTCCCGGCAGGCCTTGGGAATGCTCGCACTGGACTTGGGAGATGATTCGGTGGTAAAGTACTTGCTGTACAAGCACGCAGGAAGGTGTGAGTCTGTTGCTCTGGAACCCATGCAGAAGCCCAGCCTGGTGGTGTACCTGTACCCCCAGCACTGGAAAGGGGGTAGGAAGTGGTCAGTCAGCCTCGCCAATCAGTGAGCTCCCGGCTCAGTGAGAGACCTGGTCTCAAAAAGTAAGGTGACATGTGACTGAGGAAGACACCTAAAGTTGACCTCTGGCCTCCATACCCGCACACACAAATGAATGCACTCACACACAAGGAGTACATGCACATGCATGCGTACCAAACACACGTACACATACATATAAAACTTTTTAAATCCTACAACCTTCCTGCATCATTAGTTCAAACAGACTAAAATAGTCTCAAAGAATGTATGTCTGGCTAACGTCTATTTCTTTTAATAAAATTGTATAAGTTTCTCTGTAAAAGTTTATCCATATTATATGAAACTGGTTCCTTGAAGATGTATAACTTTTATGTCATACATAGGTTTTGGGTAACAGTTCTTACTAGCTTTTGTGATACGGTATGAGGAACTGACCTTCACCACGGGGTTTATCATTCTACAGCCTGCACTAATTTCTAGTAAATTCTCGTGACTTTATCGTGGTTTCTTCCGGGTATATCTCTGCATACATACTCTGACACCAGCTTCAACTACCAACAATGTCATCTCTTCTTAAAATGCTTCATGTGACACTTTCTCTTTTCCTTATGGATGACGCCTTCAGTACAAAAATGCTCACGACTTTGTCTCCTTGTTCCAGGCTTGAAGAGATTGGTCCCAGCACTGACCACCAACTGAGGGGTTTTATCATCTCCTTTCCCATGAACAGTGTCCTCTGTGGTTCAGATTTTGTTAGAATGGATTTAAGACTGTGAATAGATGCAGAATTTTTAAAAGATTTTTTAAACATGAAAACAGATTTTTAATACAATATTTTCTGATTACAGTTTCCCTTCCTCCAGCTACTCCCTGATCCTCCCCCGTCCCGTCCCCCAAATCCATTCTCTCTCTCTCTCTCTCTCTCTCCCTCTCTCTCTCTCTCTCTCTCTCACTCACTAGAATATAAACAGGCATCTAAAATAATAATAATATGAAATAAAAACAAACCAGAACAGAACAAAACAAACAGAGATCAAAGAAATATCACCTGAAACACATACAGAGGCTGAGACAAACACAGAAAATCCATAAAGATAAAGTCAGAAACCACAGCGTATAAGCCAACAGGGCTCAGGAATTCCATGGAAGAAGAGGTGGAAAGATTGTAAGATTTGTTTTATTTTTAACTGTGTGTCCCTGTGTGTGCACATGGGAGTGTGGGTGCCCAAAGATCTCAGGAGAAGGGGTCAGATCTCCTGGAGCTGAGTTACAGATGTGAGCTGCCAGATGTGGGCACTGGGAACTGAACTCAGGACCTCAGCAAGAGCAGTCTGTGCTCCTAAAGTGCAGGCATCTCTCCAGCCCCTAAATGGGGGATTTTCTTCTCTCAAGATGATGACAAGGTTTTCCTTTACATTTGATGAATGCAATAAAGCCATTGATTTTACAAGGGATGACTGACCCTCCCTTCCTGTAGGAAGCCCTTTGTCGTGACATTAAATTACTTAGGGGTCATTTGAGCCTACTTTGCTCATATTTTAAGTGACATTTCTGTACCTATGTCCATGAGTGAGAAAGTGATAAATACATAAAACTGTCATCTTTATTTTTTGATTTTTCCTGGTCAAGTCTTGGTGTTAAAGTGAGGGCAGTTTCATAAAAAATGAGTTGAAAAGTTTTCCTCAAGGGTTGGCTGGGGCTGGAGAGATGAACCAGCCATTCAGGGCACTTGCTGTCCTTGAGAAGAACAAGTGCAGTTCCCAGCAACCATATGGAGACTCACAACAACCTGCAACTCTAGCTCCAGGGGATCTGACGCCCTCTTCTGGCTTCTATGGGCACTGCACTCACATGTGCATTCACACACACACACACACACACACACACACACCACACATTGGTGTTTTGCCTGCTTGTCTGTGTGAGGGTGTCAGATCCTCTGGAACTGGAGTTACAGACAGTTATGAGTTGCCATGTGGGTTCTGGGGATAGAACCTGGGTCCTCTGGAAGAGCAACCAGTGCTTTCTATTACTGAACCATCTCTCTAGCCTCATAAAGTTAAAATTTTAAAGAGTTTGTACAAGAGGAACTAATGGGTAAAATTCCTTTTGAACATCATTTGGCTCAACTATTTTCTTGCTGAAAAAAAAAACTGTAAGCACTGATTCTGTTTCTTTAATGACTTTAGATCTATTTCCTCTTAAATTGGTTGTGATGAATTATGTTTTTTCTTGTATTTGGCCTGTTTAATTGAAGGCTTCAAATTTATTGGCAGCATGTTTTATTCATCACATCTGCATCAGTTTAAACGCGGGGCCACCTTTTTATCCTAAAGTCATGTTTGCATCTTCTTCATCTAGTTTTCCTAATGTTGAATTTTCTCTGTTTCATTACTTAGTACTTTTTCATTGCTTTCCTTCTGTCTGTGTCCTTGGATTTAACCGGCTACTCTTTTTCTATCGTCATGAATTAATTGCTCATTAACGTTGCCCTTTTATTTCCTAATTAAAGTCTCTCTCTCTCTCTCTCTCTCTCTCTCTCTCTCTCTCTCTCTCTCTCTCAGTGTGTGTGTGTGTGTGTGTGTGTGTGTGTGTGTGTGTGTGCAGGCACACCCACATCTGTGCATGGATGCTTGCCCATGCATGCAGATTCAGAAGTCAAGACTAACAGCTGGGCATCTCTCTCTCTCTGTCACGTTCCACCTTAGTTTTGGGACATTATCTTGCACCTGTTCCCACTAGGCTGGTGGTCACTGAGCAGTGCTGGGAGCATGCTTCTCTGTGTTTGCAGCCTTGGCTGTAGCTACGCTGACCTTCTAGAGGGTATCTGAAACTATCAGACTCTCCTTGAAGGTTTTCTTCTAACTTCAGCAAGTCTGTTTTGTCTGATTTCAGCAGAGTGAAGGAGCTGTCTTTGGGGATGGGGGTTAATACTACTTCTTGTCTCGTCTCCTGTGTGCTCGTGTCAATTTTAAGCACACAACTGTCTAATCTTTACCAAACTTCTGATTGACAGTTAAGTATCAGTTCCTGCATAGATACTAAAACTAATCGACCTTTGAAAGAATATTCTAGAAGTCAGGCTCTTACCTAATTTGGACTAAGTTATTCCAGTCACAACTGTGTTGGGATCTTCAAATGCTAGTCTTCTAAAGCACATGGTCTCCATCAACCATGTCGCCTGAGCAGGAGGAATTGGGAATTCTCATGACTTTCTGGAATACATTTGACTCCTCATCTCAGGTCTGTGAGCACATCAAGGTTCTTACCCAACCAAAGAGCCACTAAACCTTTCAAAACAGCTACATTTTGGTAAGTATTTAATATATATATATATGTATATATTAAACAGAAACCTCACTGATTAAAGGAAAGCAGCACACACAGGGGGCTCTCTGCTGGTGATGCCTTTCTTCATGGGGGTTCTGTCCCTTCAGGGGACCCGATCCTCATTTGTCCAGTTCCTTGAGCCCACGGGAAGCTCAGCTGTTTGTGCAAATCAGCTGCTGGAAGTCAGTGCTGGAATTCTCTTCAAGGATACAATTAACATGCCAGCAGGCAAGACTGTGTTTAAGAAGTCAGAGTTCAGACAGTTCCTAACTTTGAAACGCTTTTACATGCCATCATTCAAAGCCTTTTTTTTTTGGGGGGGGGGGTAATGATTAATAAATTGTTTTCAAGGCACCTGTTGCCAGCACCTAATTTTCATTGAGCAGTTTTCTGGAGAGCATGGCCAAGTGTCAGTGTATAGTTCCTGCTTGATGTTGCGGATAATTTTTAGGATATTCTGAATGACATGTGCTAATTATTTAGTACAATAGCTAATTTTACGGCGCTGAAGGACTGTAACAGAGGGCTGTAATTACTTATAATAGGAATGTCTCGTTTTTTGTTAAAACCAAAGTGTGGGAGGCAAAAAAGAAAATAAAGGATAATTTTACACTTTCCTTGGAAGAATGAAATAGTTAATATTTTCAGGACTTGGCTACTAGTAACACCGAAAGACAAACCATATGTCTTGGACACCCAAGGAAAACACTGTAGCTTTGCAAAAATTTACAGCAGTTTCAAAAATATGTGTTTAGATTTCATTTCCGAAAACAGATGAAAATCTTCGAGAAGTGTGTCTTGTACCACCGCCTCCAGCAGCACACAGTTCTCAGGAAGCCAGGAGGCGGGTCTCTAGATTGTTCTTAGCTACGGACCTTGACTGAGGGTCACTAGTAAGGCAGCCCTGCTCCGACATCACCTTCCTCTGTGGTGATGCGGACCTGGGAAGAGCTCACCTTTGCAGGATTCCATTCAATTTTCAAGACAGACCGACAGACACAAAGAAAAGCAATGACCACGACAAACAAGAACATTGACCATGACACTAAGAGTTTGAAACATCAATATTTTCCCACTGGTGACTTCCACTTTGGTGAACTCATGCCCTGAAGACCATCAGCAACAGAGCCTCCGAGTCATGAAAGAAAAAAGAGCATTTACTTCCAGCTTTTAAAAACTGTCACAAACAGGGAGCCGTCGAAATATAGAGGGATGGTATGTTAAACAATGGCACCTCTCACCCAGGTCCATCTCAATATCATCATAATTAGACTCTAACTACTGAGCACTAAAAAGGGACCCACTCAAGACTTAGGAAGACTGAATTTAAAAAACCCGGAAAGATGCTTATGAAAATTATATGTGAATACAGAAAAAAAAAAAAAGCTAGCCCTAACTCTATCGTGGAGTTTTCGGTCTGGGTGGTAGACAAGCTCATAGAAATATGTTCCTAGTGGAACCCAGTGTGACGCTCCATCAGTTCAGAATGGTTGCTTGAGCTGTGTAGAAGTTTGTTGAAACGTACAGCCTTTGAGTCTGGTTAATGTTGATGTGTGATGTTTTTATTTGCACATTTTTATGATATAGTTTTAAAAGGAATTCTAATAAGAACATGTAGAAGCAACATGTGAGAAGGTCAATATTTACACTGAGTAGTAAGCTTCCAATAATAGTCACTTTCCTGATAGTCCACTAAAGAAAAATATATATTTTTTTATGTAAAAAACAGCCCTGAATGGTCAAGGGCAAGAGGAACAGCCAGACGCGGAGATCTCCCCAGAACCCATGTGTTCAGCAGTGGGGTGGTGCCTGTGACTCCCCTCTGAGCACACCCTGGCAGAACCTCCTTTCTATCACTTCTGTCCCCCCAACGCCTCCTCACCTCCTGGTTCCCTTGACTAACATCATTCTCTATTTTTCAACCTTGCACCTTCTCTGGTGCTGTCCCCTTTCCCTGCTGGAGTCCCCTGCTGGACAGCCCTGTGAGGAACGAGGACACCCAGGTGAGTGTGACAGACACCTGGAGGGGGTCATCTCCTGGGCACTAATAAGTCACAGCTGTCAAGGTCAGGTGTGACCTCAGGTCACCTCCCAAAACAAAGATGAAGTCCAAGGCCCTTTAGCTACTTTTTTTTAAATTTCTTAAAGATTATGTGTGTGTGGTGTGTATGTGTGTGTGTGTGTGTGTGTGTGTGTGTGTGTGTGTGTGTGTGTACAAATGTAGCTGTTAAAGATCAGTTTGCTGGAGTTGGCTCTTTCCTTCTACTGTGTAGGTCCAGGGGTTGAACTCCAGTCATCAAGCTGAGCCACCTCATAGCCCCATGAGCTGAAATTTTAAGAAGACTGTCCAGAAGCTAAGACTGCTCCTTTTGCTAAATAGTAAAAGGTGATAAAGGATACGCAGGCTGTAACTCACGATAGATCAGTTGCCTAGTGTGTTCAAGGCCCCAGGTTCAATCCCTAGCCCTTCACAAATAGAGGAGGAGTGAAGGCGTTCTCCATGGGATTCAGACCAATACCAAGAACCAGAGAGGTGTGGCAAGCGTTGTGGGTCCAGGTCCTCCCCGTGTGTGTCAGGGGGCTTGCTGAGGGGCGGTCTGCAAGTGGCCCTGACACGGAACAGGGAGTGAAGTCTCAGGGAAAGGACCACAGAGAAAATAAGCAGAGTGCCCGGGTTGGGGACAGCAGCCATGGTTCTCTGTCAGCTCTTGCTGAGGTTCCTGAAGTGAGTCACTCATTTCTCCAGATCCCTGTCTCATAACATGTGAAGAGGGACCTATCTGCCCAGTTTGCCTTGTGAGGCACTCAGATGAGATCTGAGGACCTCCGGTTCTAGGTACAGAGGATACAGAACGAGCAAGGTCCCTGAACACAGAGCTTATGGTGCAGAGGAAGAAAGGGTCAGTGGATGTGTGGGGTCCACACAGTCGTGCTTGGGCAGTGACATATCCTGAGAACTAAAATATGGCAGGGTTGAGATGAAGGGAGTCCCGGGAGGGGGAGCGGGGAGGAGCACATCTCAGGGCAACAGAGAAGAGCCCTCTGGGGAAGGCCATGTGGGATGGAGACAGCAGGCATAGTGAACGTCTTCCGAGGCAGGGCGTGGCCAGAGCAGACTGGAGACAGCAGGAGTATGCCTCGGCTTCCAGAAAGTGGAAGGAAGGTCCCCACCATGGACAGAGTGAAGGAGAAGAGGGTGAGGCCAGGACAACAGAAAATGCTGGGAGGCCTGGAAGTTGAAGGTCAAGCTGATGGGCATGGCCAGAATTTAACTCCTGATCACCAACAGTTGGGGCCCAGAATTGGAAGAAAACCCATGGTTTGACTCACTCACAAAAGAATGGTGTGGCCGTCCTATTTTGGCACAACGGAGAAAGGCGAACACTTCTTTCAATATTAAAAACAGAAAGAGAGACAGAAGGGTACAGTGTGGGGTTTGTGATCAGGAAATGGGTGTGATTCACCAGCTAAAACACACACACAGACACACACACACACACACACACACACACACACACACAGCTGGGCCTGACGGTGTGGCCTCCAATCCCAGCCATTCAGAAGGGTAAACACTTCAAGGTCTGCCTGGGCTCCTTAGTAAAACTGCCTCCGAATTCAAGCAAACGAACCAACATAAACCTCAAGAGATGCAGCTTGGTGGCTGAGTGCTTGCCTAGCACAGGCAAAGCCTGAGCTCAATCTACCGCACTGAATAAGTAAACAAATAAACAAACAAACAAACAAATAAATGAAGATTTTAAGAAAGAACTTCCTAAGAGGATCTCTAGGATCCCGTCTCCCTCCATTTTCTTACTTCCATCCCAGTCTCCTCATCTTTCCCACACATCTCCACTCACTTGCCAGCAAATGTGAGCCTGGAAACTTCACTTTCCTCTCTGGTCACTCTTCCCAGGTTCTGAGGTTGTGTTATTTGTTAGTCAAAAACAGCAAAACCGTGGAATGGACTGTTTTGTTATCAACTGGTGGTGATTATGAATAGGCCTTCGTTGACTATGTTATTTAAAAGAAGAAGAAGGAGGAGAAGAAGAAGGAGGAGGAGAAGGAGGAGGAGAAGAAAGAAAAAGAAAGAAAGAAAGAAAGAAAGAAAGAAAGAAAGAAAGAAAGAAAGAAAGAAAGAAAGAAAGAAAGGGAGGGAGGGAGGGAGGGAGAGAGAGAGAGAGAGAGAGAGAGAGAGAGAGAGAGAGAGAGAGAGAGAGAGAGAGAGAGAGAAAGAAAGAAAGAAAGAAAGAAAGAAAGAAAGAAAGAAAGAAAGAAAGAAAGAAAGAAAGGAAAAACATTTGGGAATGCACTTCTGCAAAACAGCTCCACAAATACTTTATTAGTATCTTAATTATATGACTTCCGAACCCCAAAACAAATGTAACGATAATGTGAAATATGTTGGGCTGGTTTGCCAAATGCAGAAGGCAATGGTGTGTCCCCATCCTCTGTGCCAATAATATAAATAAGCTTGTTGTTTTGTGAAGCGGGCCTCTAAACCAGCACATTCTCCTCCAAATGGCCTTAATATTTATTGTGATGCCAAGGGAATGTCAACCTTATTTACAGATTATGAAGAAATAATTTAAGGCTCAAGTCAGCTTGCAGTGGGGCTTTAACAAGTTTCTCAATCACAGAAATATTTATTGCGATTCAGTCGGCACACACAACCACCGTCTCCAATAATGAGCAAATCTGATGAAGTTCTAACTGTTTTAAGTCTTGTCAAAATATTTTCTGGTGGGGCTGGAGTCTTCCTGTGTACCGAGTCACACTATTGATTAAACGATGCCGTGGTAACCTTACCTTTTGTATCTGAAATTTTAACGTAAATTGTTAGCTTTCTGGAAGAGCAAATAAATCATTATACTAAATACAGGCTGTCAGGTGAGCGGAGTGCTTCGCACAACCTTAAAAATTAGGCGTCTTATCTGTGTTCTCTCTAGAATCACTACTTTATTTAGTAACACGTTAAAATAGAGCCTTTGTGACGGGCTTCATGGGAAATAGAAAGTGAGGCCACAGGAAGACATTTAAAAGAAAAGAAAATTCCCATGATGCAGGCTATGCCTAGCAGGGGGGCCCTGTTGAAATGTTTTGGCCTGTGGAGTCACAATTCAAGAAGGGGGAAGAGGTCCCCTTAAAATGTATCTAAGATAAGCAAGGCCTGGTAGTCTAGGCTTTTTATCTACCTACTCAGGAGGCTGAGGCAGGAGAATTGCAAGCTCAAGTCCTGCCTGGGCTACAAAGTGAGTTCAAGACAATTTAGTGGGAGTCTATCTCAAAATTATAGAACAATAGATAGATGATAGATAGATAGATAGATAGATAGATAGATAGATAGATAGATAGATAGATAGACAGATAGATGGATGGATAGTAAATGGCTGGACGTGCAGCCCAGCAGTAAAGTACTTCTGGGCATGAATGAGGAGCTAGTTCAATCCCTAGTCCATTAAAAAAAAATTCAAAATCCCTTACAAGCTAACTCCAGCAGGTTAATTTCCAAGGTGTTCTGAGTGGACTGTCTGGCCCAGAACCAGCCCACATTCCCTGCCTGTGATGTGACGTGGACACTCAAGGTCATGAACCTGACATTTCCTCTGCCCTTTGACTTTACCAGAACTCTTTTACAGTGTGTGTTCATTTTCTTCTGTAAACCTCCAGAGTCACATTCCTTAGCACACAGTTTTCATGTGGTTCAATTCTTCTTTAAGACAGTCCAACCTGTTCAATTTTAAAGATGTCTTAATTAGTCGAATCCTGATTGGGCGCCTTCCAAAGCTCCTGTTGGCAGCGTCCGATTTCAATTAACACTCCACTTCCACGCCGCAAATGCCCTTGCTCTCAGTGGGGCTTTTTTTTTCCTCCCATGAATGTGCTATTTTGAATGCCTCCTCACACTGCCTCTGAAATCTTACCGCTTCCCCCAAATATTTGAAGGTACAGAAAGAGAGCAGAGTTCTGTCGCTGCTTTTTCATTTGCATTCTGGGAAAAACGTAATTCTATTATGTAGCTCTTACTCTCCATGACTATAAACTTCAAGCATATAAGCATATAAGGTGTAGACATTATCCTGGCCCTCCACACTCAGAAGCCAGGCTCTCACTTCGACTGGCGCTGAAGTGGACACCGAGGACACAGGGACACCAATGTGCATCGGTTTATCAGGCCACCAGTGAGTTGGTGGCAAGAGTCTTCTAACGCCGTGCTGCACCACAGAGCTGTTGCCCACACTCTCCGTGAGAACCTGACATCGTGAGCATGTGCCCTGTAGGTGAGGACGCCGGAAATTTAGATCCTTTAGCTGCCTGCCTGTGTGGCCCAGTAGGCAAAGAAAAGAAATCAATGTGCAGGAAAATGGATAGGACTGGAAATTATTAGTGTCAGCCAAGGAACCCAGACTCAGAAAGGCGAATTTTCTGTCATATGTGAATCCTCGGTTTTAATTTTAGAGAGAGAGAGAGAGAGAGAGAGAGAGAGAGAGAGAGAGAGAGAGAGAGAGAAGAAGAAGAAGAAGAAGAAGAAGAAGAAGAAGAAGAAGAAGAAGAAGAAGAAGAAGAAGAAGAAGAAGAAGAAGAAAGTTCTGTCACATCTATACACCAATGAGGACTGGGCTATAAACTGGACTTTCTTGTCGCTACACTGTTGGAGTGACTGTTAAGGCTTACTTCCACCAGGGCCACTGTTTGGACCCACTCATGAGTCTGGTGGCCCGAGCTGTGTGAGCCTCTCCCGGGCCCACTCACCTGTTACCACTCTCTGCTCAAATCGCAGGGCTGCTGTGGGAATCAGCGACAGTCCTTGTTGACACAGTGACCAGCAGTGTTCTGCTCCTTTCTTTGTTTTTGAGTTGGGGCCCCACACATGGCAGGCAGATGCTCCACCACTGATCTAATATCCTTGGCCCTTCCATAAGTTTCTTTTATTTTGAGACAAAAAAGATTCCCAAGTTGTCCAGGCCAGCCTTGAACTTACTCTGTGCAGCCTGTACTCTTGGGCAGTTGCTGGCTGTGGATGACTGTAGCCCAATCTTAGTATTGTGGACAACTTCAGCTACTTCACTCTCTGCCAGGGTCACACCCCTGTGCCCTGGGGTCTTCAGCTGTTTCTCTCTTCCAACTACATGGCAGTAACATCTTTTCCAGACAGACATCCCCAGGCACTGCCACCGTTACTTACCAGTGGCAAAGCGAACACCATCATGCACTCACCCAAAGCTTTCATTTCTGATAAGGTTGGCCACATGCCACCTCTGGCAGTTAAGAACTTGAGATGTGGCTAGCACTACGCATTGACATAACAATGTGAATATTTGGGGTATTACACAAATTGTTATTAAAATTAATATCGTATGACCCATGTGGCTTGCATGTTAACCCTAAGGTAATTACAAACAGTGCCTTCAGTCTGAATCCGAGCTTCCACTTGACCGTGAGACATCTCTGAAGTCACAGCAGCTCACTGCCACGATCATGTCCCTTTCTTGTCTCCCTCCTCAGTCAGCAGGACCTCTCCATCCTCCTGCACCCCAGGCACCACCCTCCTCTTGTTCTTGCTACCTATTGCTTATCCCTGCCTGGCCCAAATCTGGCATTCTATGTCCATCTCAGAGCATCTAAATGTGGACACAACTGTTTACAGGGAGAAACCTGAAACAACAGAAATGTCAGTAATTATGAATTGATAAGCTGCTTACGGTCAGTCTCCATGACTGAAGCTGCTACAGCCATGAGGAGAATGATTAAAAACATCCCAGATCTTGAGGGTGTTCACCGAGACTGCACAGCTAGGACTCAGTACAAAAGCATGGCTTTGTTTCCATAACAAAGGTGTATCTAGTTACACACAGGCGGATGCCCAAAAAAAGGAGTAGATACGGGGAGCTGGGGGCAGCCCAGTGAGTTAAGTACTTGCCGCACGAATACCCGAGTTCTACCCCCAAGCACCTGTGTTAAAAAACTAGGCATCGTGACACACACTTGTAGTCCCAGGGCTAGGGAGGCGGAGATAGCCCATTTCACCCGTGGAGTCTGGGGCCAAGGAGAATGAGGTAAACAGAGTTCAGGGAGATGACTAGGAGGGTAAGATGCTTGCTCTGCAAACAGAAGGACTGGAATTTGACTCCCCAGTGCCAACATTAAAAATAATTGTATGAATACAAATGCCTGTCACCCCAGAATTCTGGGGTCAGAGAGGTGGATCTTGGGAGCTTACTATGTGGCCAACCTGGCCAAAATGACAAGTTTTCACTTTAGTGAGTGAGAGACATTGTCACATGAGACTAAATCAGAGAGTGACAGGAGATACCCAGTGTCTTCCTCTGGCCTCCATATGTATGTGCAAGTACCTGCCCCATACACATACACAAATGCACCACATGCATGCAATACATCTGCATACATACACACCTGTGCACACATTTGTACGTATGGCACATACACGTATGGACAAATCTGCTTACACCACACATTCATGCACACACCTGCACATACCACACATACAACATATCTATTTGAACACACATGCCCGTGAGTGCACACACTCACACACCCACAGGCACAGGAGCACGTGGGCCGAATAGATACACTCACAGTTTGTTGATGTCTGGTGAAAAACAAGGCGAATTTGAGTTTAACTTTGCAGTTTCACTTTGTACCAAGTTTTCTGAAAGGAATACATTGTTTCTACCGCCGGATGCAGTGTGTGGTATCCAAAAGTCTGTCAGAAGTAAGTCCTGGTGAGCTCCTGCGGTACCAGCAAAGCACAGTGGCTGAGAAGCCACTTTTAAAAACGCAGCTTGTCACTGTCACTCAGACACTGCCATGATCTACAGTGATTTTTGTCACCTTGGGGACACATGGCAAGGGCTAGAGGCATTTTGTTGTCACACTGGGAAAGGTGTGGGTGGCATCCACAAGGAAGTACTGCGAGCCTAGGCCTCCTGCAGTACTTAAGTTAAAATGGCAGGGTCCATAACCAACATCTCTTCAAAGGGTCACATGTAGGTGGTCAGGTAGAACACTGGAAGTCCCTCACATGGTGCCAGCTCAGATCCAGTCCTCTGCATGCCCCAGGCTGCATTCCCCCGACATTAACCATCCCACTGAGATAGAAATTGTGATTAATTGTATTCCGTTATTAACTCTCATGAGCACATAAAACTTTTCTGGAAGTAACATGGTCCCCACAGGCGAGATAGGAAGGGGAAGTAGGCAAAATTCACCTTCTCACGCTCAGAGGCGACGTCTGGCCCTGGCACGAGGCAGGGAGGGCAGTGCCATCTGCCGAGCGTGGCCCTGCTGGACCTGTTTTGTCGAGCGTCTACAGCTTTGAACACGGTTTGTCTGGCGCCCTTCACAAGCACTACATTAACTCGAGTTCATTTGAAATTCATCATTTCCGAAGAGATACAACACACTGGAGGTTTGGGTTCCGGGATTTTAAATGTCAGGCATTCACCATGCGCCGTGGAGACACAGCATCTGGAAGGAGCCGCTTTTTGGAATTTATCTGCAAACAGGAACAGCTCCCTCGGAACACGTACGACCAGGACCTTGGTGGGCTGCCCTCTTCAAAAAATAGAACCGTTCGAGTTAAAAGCGGAGCATCTGCTTTTGTACCGTGCCGGCTTGGGATCTATGTATCTCCCCAGAATTCATATATTGAAACCAAGCCCCCCATGGCATGGATAGCATTAACAAGTGTGACCTCCGAGAGCTGATAAGGTCAGGAGGGCTCCGCTTTCCCAAATGGAATTGGTGTCCTAATACAGAAGGCCTGAGAGAATCTGGGAGTGCCTTGCCCCGGCTCCCAAATGAGGATGAGTAGAGATGCTACCATCTCTAGAGCAGAGACTAAGCCCTCGGCAGACATGGAGTCTGCTGCCATCTTGAATCTCAACAGCTCTGCAAGCAACAAATCTCTACAGCTTACAAATGGCAGACTGCCTCTGGAAACTGGGAGATGGGCTGGGGAGAGGTAGCAGAGAGACTGCCTGCTGGGGAGGTAGCAGGGCTTGAGCTCAACCCCAACACTCACATGAAATAAAATAAAATGATGTGTATTCATTCTGTATCCTCAGAGTTGAGGAAGAGAAGACAGAAGGATTCCTGGGGCTCACTGGCCAGTCATTCCAACAATCAGTGGAGCCCAGAAACCAGTGAGAAACTTTGATTCAAAAACAAAACAACCAACACGTATTGTTCTTGGTAAAAACCAATGTTTAGTCTTTTCTTGATGCATTTGATTACCTGTGTAAAAGGATTAAATTCCAACATGGATGGAAAAAGAAAGAGAAACCAAGAAGACACGTCCTGATAAGCAACAACCAATGTTGACCCCTGACCTCCACACAAGTGCACACAGGTACATACACAGAAATACTCGTGCCCACATGTGTGCATGTACACACAAATGCAAAAAAAAAAAAAAAAAAAAAAAGCAAACAGCAATGAAAACCCAACAGACTGGCCACCATGGAAAGAAATTCTCCTTCCACACTCACAGAAAAGCTAAATTCCAGGTCCTATACCAGCAGCCTTTTTTCTGTTCTTTAGACGTACACATCTAACTCACGGTCCTCGGTCTCTGTGTTCATTCTAGAATGTTCCTTGGCTGAAACACTCACTAGGTTCCTAACCAAAACTAATTAAAAATGAAGGTGCAGTCCCACTGGTAAACCACAGCCAGTGCTGTTTTCACAGCTTTGTTCCTGTTTCCGTAACGTCTGCTCCTACTGTATACCTTACTGTCATTCCAATCCTTTCTAACCCTCTTCTGTGCCATAACCTCAGAAGTCTCCATTCCTTACCCTGACCTCACGTTCTTTGTGTGACTACACACCGCCCAACCTCATATCTCTTACATCCGTCGTGTGTCGTGTCTTCCCGTTTGAAGAAGGTGAGGTCTACATGGTGGGACTTGCTGTCCTCACTGGTAGATCCTAACTGCAGAGGACAGCAGCGTGTAATTCTCCAGAAACTTCTTTAAGTGCAATGATCCTCCAGATCAGAGGAGGGAGCAGGTCAAAGGCCATCCCCACACTTATGGACAAATGAAACTGCCCGGGATGTAAGGACCCACAGAGACTGCTCAACTGGTTTGATCTTGTTTTTGTTCTTCATAGACAGCCATGTCCAACCAAGAGGGCCCAGCCATCATGTGGGAACTCTGTCTCTGTGGGAGGCAGACAAGCATGAGGCTATGGGCCAGTGTATACCAAAGAATTCTGGGTTCTGTCCACACAGAAGTCTTAGGAATTCCTCAGTCCCTGGTCTGGATCCCCCCTCCTCATCACCCCACTAAGGCTTGATCAGCTCGTGGGGGTCCAGCTCCAAACATCTGCATCACTGCTCTGCCCCCAGGGAATACTGTCCAGTGTGGAAACAAAATTTCCTGGGGATTTGTCCTACATGTACTTCCATGATTGGCAGGGCTGTCCCTTGCCTGTTAGCATGGAGAAGGTCATCCAGACAGATGGAAAGATTCCTTCAACAGAACAGAAAGCTGAGGCCGTTTCCTTGGAGGGAAAAATAAGAGGTAGAACAATGGTCCAGCACCCACATGGCGGCTCACAACCATTCATAACTCTAGTTCCACAGGACCTGGTACCCCCTCTTCTGAACCTCCAAGGACACCAAGCATGGTACACATCTACACAGGTAGACAAAACACTGACACATAACATAAAATAATAAAAAAAATTTTAATAAAGAAAAAAATCACTACTCCCAGAAGCTCCACCTCTGGGGGACTATGTATAGATCTGGGCCTCCCAGCAGCCAACGGGATTAAAGAGAGGAACTGTGGGACTAACCCTCACTAACTCTGTGAACCTATAAATGAGTGCAACAGAGCAAATGTTACCTTGGCAATGCTGGAAAATAAACTGAACTGAGCTCTTCTCTCAGGACGTTCACAGGAAGTGACCAACAAGAACCGCATCACAGACTCCAAGAATACGAAGGTGTCTGTAAATCTGTGTCCTCTGTATATCATTCTTTGGTCAGAGTCAAGGGTATGCAAAGCCATGGATGCCCCATAGAGGCATTTCCAGAACTTATTCCCCAAACCACTATGAATGGAAGTTCCCAGGGGCTGGAGAAAGAGGGAGTACAGGTTGGCCAGTGGGCAGCGCTGTGAAATTGGGCGACTAAAAAGAATAGGAATGGCCTCTACATTTCAAACATCTAGAAGAAAAGTTTTCATAGTTCCATCCTTGCATTTGAAAAAAAAGACTGTTTAACTCACCTAAATATCATACAAAGCACCCGTGTATCAAAACATCTCTTGGTAACCCACTTATATGTGTGATTTTTATGTTTCTCTGTATCAGTTAAAAGGATATTTAAGGTTTCTTTTTCCCCAGTGGAAAAAAATTCCTGGATTGGATCCATTTTATTTTTCATCCACTGTTATCTGGAATCCCGGGAGCAAGTGGATCCTTTCTCCAAAGAATGCCTCTGAGTGATAGCCCCCTGCACAGAGGCTTCTGCACCTGCCCAATCCCATGCGATTTACCTGACACCGATATTTAACTGTTTGCCACACTGTGCATCCCAAAAGCTGCAGGTTTGTGGGCACCAATGTGTTCAGGGTTGTGCAGGCTAGTTTTATGTCAATTTGACACTAGCTAGAGTCATTAGGGAAGAGAAAACCTCAACTGAGAAAATGTTCCCACTAAACTGGCCTGTTGGTAAGTCTGTGGTGCATTTTTTTTTTTTTATTAATGGTTGGTGTGGAAGGGCCCGGATCACTGTGGGCACCCCTGCACAGGTGGTCCTGAATGCTATAAGAAAGCAGGCCGAGTAAGCCATGGTCTCTGCATCAGTTCCTGCCTCCAGGTTCCTTCCCTGCTTGAGTTCCTGCTCTGGCTTCCCTCAGTGGTGGAAGAGTGAGAAGAAATAGACCTTTCCCTCACCAAGTCGCTTTGGGTCGTGGTGTTTTATCACAGCAATAGACATCTAATGAGGACAAGGGTAAAATATTGCTTTGCCCATTTGAGAGGAGCAGGTGGCCTCCTGTGTCACTGCAGAATCTCGCATTGACAGTGAGGAAACTGTCACCTCTGATGAGGCAGCAGCTGGGCAGTGGGGGCTGGAAGGTGGGGGTGGGAAAGAGACAGCATCGGAGACTCAAGTGACCACAGAGGGACAAAGCATCTGTGATGCTCCCGGAAAGGGTAAAGAGGACATTCTGCAGAGACACACCCCCAACTCGGTAAGAGTGCTCCCCCCACGTGCAGCCAGCCAGCCACATCCCCAGAGGATAAAATACCACTTTGTACAGTGTAATTAAAAGACAGGAAAGAAGAAGAAAAGACCCCTCAAAAATGAAAAACCCAGACAGCACAAATAATGACAAGGAGCGTCTTTCAGACGACAGCGACAAGCAGAAAGTTGTGCTCCCAACAAAGGCAGTGCACAATGGTGTGCGCTTCCGTGAATAGGGACCACGTCTGTCTGACTTTGTGTAGCGCACCACAGACTGCCAAGTACCTGTGGGCGCTTAATACATGCCTTTGAAAAAAGTTGAATGCTGTCATTATTACATCTGCCATAATGGTTTTTAGTGAATGAACCTTCCTTATCAATCTTATAAACACAATTTCAATAGTATTAATTCAGCCACCTCGATGCCGAGTACTTTTCTCAATTCTAGGTCCTCAAACCTTGTCAAAAAATAATGCCTTTGATTTTTTTCTTCAGTGTCACATGCCAGAATCAAAGGGAATTTAGCTTATATGCCATCTTCTCAAAGGGCTGAGGCATACAGGGTTCATAAAGAGTCTAAAAGAATTGTTCTCCAGTTTCCCGTCCGTGGCAACATTTTTGTTTTGCACACCATGTCGAAGACATCTTTCAAACATGCTGTTTGAGATCAACAATATAATCATTTTTTTAAAAAAAGGGCAGTTGTTTCTAGAAGTAGGTGCTTTAAAAAAATAAATCCTTGGGTATGGTTGGTGAACTAATTATTTCCACTCTACTGAAGTGGTCTCTGCTTACAGCAAAGTGAGCAGAGAAGCCAGAAACACTCCCACAGAGGAGTCACTTCGTAGACACAAAACAATGTCAGTCACCTTAGATTCCGACAGTCATTTCTATCCCATCACCTCCTTAAGCGTCAAGGCATGCTGGCTAGTTTTGTGTCAACTTGACACAAGCAAGAGACATCTGAAAGGAGGGAGCCTCGATTGAGAAAATGCCTTCACAAGTGTGGGCTACGGTCCAGCCCGTAGAGCAGTTTCTTCATTAGTGATCAAGAGGGGAGGGCCCAGCCCATTGTGGGTGATGCCATTCCTGGACTGGTGGTCCTGGATTTTATAAGAAATCAGGCTGAGCAAGCCATGGGGAGCAAGCCAGTAAGCAGCATCCTTCCATGGCCTCTGCATCAGCTCCTGCCTTTAGGTTCCTGCCCTGTTTAAGTTCCTATCCTGACTTCCTTCAGTGATGAACAGTGATCTGGAAGTGTAAGTCAAGTAAACCCTCTCCTTCCCAACGTGCTTTGGTCATGGTGTTTCATCACAGGAGTAGTGACCCTAAGACAAAGGTCAAGCTTAGGATGTCTGTATGTCTGTCTGTCCAGTCTCCTCGGGAACCTCACCTGTTATTTCCAACACTCCTTTGACAGTGAAAACCCCAGCCTCCCTCTCTGCCTCTCTCCCTCCCTTCTTCCAGCAAAGAGGCTGTTGGTTGTCAACAGACAGCAGGAGGAAGTTTAGTGGTATAAATGGGAGTAGGGGACCCTGAAATAAAATGCAGACCCTCCCAAGGGAGACCACGGTCAGAAACCAGCAACAAAGGTGAACTCCACTCCAAGACATCCATCAAAGCAGGTGGGCAACACCATGGTCCAAGGAACATAGGATAGGAGGAGCCCTGGGGAGGGGTCAGGGGAGGAGGCAGGGAGGGGTTGGGGGAGGGGGGAGAAGAGGGACCAAAGGATGAGGAAGGGGAGGGGCCAGGGAGGGGCCAAGGGGAGGCACATTGCCTTTGAAGCATGCTCAAAGGATGTGACAAGCAGGTGCCAGATGTGAAGGGAGGCATCCTAGGCAGAGAGGCTGTGATATGCCCAGGCTAAAGGAACAAGTGACCTAGTGAGGCTCCCATGAGAAACGGGCCCAAGGTAAGGTCTAGTCAGATTATGAAATGTTTGTATCCCTCACTAAAGTCTAGGTTTGACCTGATACAAGTGAATAGGCTATAGAACTCACAGTAGGCACTTTAATTGGTATACACCGGTGTCTTGTGTGGCTCACAGTAAGAGCTCACTGTTCAAGTCACTGGGAGACACTACATATGTGAAGCTACCCAGTGGCACAAATGGGGTAGATTCTTGTTTTATGGGGCCCAAAGCTTAAAATATCTTAAACTATCTCTTTGAGAAAATATATTTTAAAATTCATGACCTTTAAACAAATGAATAGGCTCCTGCAGGCACAGCCCTGCAGCTTAAGGCCCTGGGCATGGCGATTCTGTACTGGAATGAACAAGAAACATTAAGAGGATACCAGCAGATGGATCAGGAAGGGGTTGAGGTTCCGTTACCTGCAGCAGGGTTGCTCTGTGTTGAATGGCCCTATCAAGGGGCTTACACATCACCCTAATTTATCACCCCAATTATTTAGTGAGCATGTGGAGGTTTTTGCTCCTCTGAATCCATTACAGAGCCCAGCACAGTGCCTTATGTGAAGTAAATTGCAAGCTGATGCTGGGTGACTGATTCATTATGACCTCTGACTCTTGATCTCTCCAGGCCCAAACTCTGTTGTTTCCAAAACACTAGCTGAACATTTGTGATGTGTCGAGCATTGGGAACAGTGGCCACTGTGGGTCAAGGAGAGAGAGATACATACTGGAAGGGTAGAATCAACAGGATCACAAGTTGGAGGCCAGCCTGGGCTACACAGAGTTTGAGAACGTGGAGGGGAGAACCAAGAGTCAGAGAGAGAGAGAAAGACAGAGCAGAGCAGGAGGGAGGGAAGAAAGTGGATGTATGGAGCTCCCTCCCTGCTCTTAAGCAGCTCATGGGTCTGAAGAGAAGCAGCCATGTTGCAATCACGTTGAGGATTACTCTGCAGCGGCATTGTTCATGAGATACATGAACACAAGTATCTCATCTAATCCAAAGGACCCAGAAGGTAAGCCACATTACCACCCTGATGACACAAATGAGGTCACTGCTGTTGAGGGGAGTGGGTCAAAATACAAGCCACACGGGCAGTGGGGAGGCAGAAGCCACGATCGTAGGGGATGTGGTTGTAGCAGAGGTCACTAAGTGCGGGGACAAGAGGGCAAACAGGAGGGAAATGGCCACCTCCCACATGGTCAGGGAAAGGTGCCAAGAGGCAGGCTTGAGAGGAGCCTTAAAGAAATATCGGGCACTCATCAAGCAGGTGAAGAGGAGAAAGAACATTCCAGAAGAAGGAAACAGTAAGTGCAAGGGAAAAGGTCTGAAAGTCGAACCAGTCACTGCAGCGAGGGACGCGGCCATCCAGACATCGCTCTGCGAAGAGCTGGCTGGCTGTAACACCCTCTCTCATCTGGAGCAGATGCTCTGAGCGCTTCTGAATGGCGCCCACTGTCACAGCAGAGGCAAGAGAGAGAGCGGGCTGGTAGCTTCCTTTGAGAGTAATTCTTCAGGAGTCCAGGGGAGGCTAACACAAGAGAAATTAAACACAATGCTGTGTCGTGAACTTTGACCTAAGTGTCGACTTAGAATTTCAAATAAAATTAGAAGATTTTTCTAATAATTATATAGGATGGCAAATAAGGTCCAGGGGCAAACACATGTGGCAAAAAGTGACTAATTGTATTTTGCAAAAAGGCACCGGGTGCTGACCCTTCCCAGGATAATAGTGCAGAGAAGCCAGAGAAGAGGCAAGGTTACCAGAAGTTAATGTTAAATAGTGATCCATCCGCCACACACCCCTCCACCCGCTCCTCCATATTCATAGGAAGCAACCACCATCCATATTCATTGCCAGCCAAAGAGTTTTAAAGTAGCAAGCATGAGCTCGGAAGGCTTCAGTTCTAATCAGAGTGCTTCCCTTGATGGCCGCCATAGGTTTTCCTGCCAAACCCAAAATTAAAGTAAACTAATAAGGGAAAGTAGAGGGGGGATAAACAAGACCAGCTTCCCTTAAGAGAGTCCAGGGTACCTGCCCCAGGGGTCATCAGCTGGGGGCTGTGCAGCTATGTGTAAGAGCATCCTTGTGCTGGGTTGGATAGGGATCCCAGCTAGCCCAGCAGAGCCAAGCCCCATCACAACTCTCTGCCTCAGCTTCCTTTATAAAACGGCCTAACAGCCTCTCCCTCAAAGAAGATAGTCCAAGAAGTCACACCTTCATCCCTGTGCAATGATCCTTGCTATAACTGCCACCAGCTCCGGGTTAGGAACCCAAGAGAGACTGCTGTCCCCTGGGGAGCTGGGAAACCGGCCACTGCCTCTAGTGTCTCTGGTTTAGTAGTTCTCAGAAAACAGCAGTTAGAATTCTAAGTCAGCGATCCACAGGGTTCTAACATGACTTAGGTCCCTTCCTCTTCACTGTGTGCCTCTCTTCAAGAAAGCCTCATCTGTCATCCAAGGCAGTCCAGTGCTTAGAAATACCTGTCCACCTCACGGTTTGGCCAAGTCTCCACTTCCACAGATAGGAAGCCTGGAACTGATTTGAGCTGTTCCCCAACCTCAGATTTCTTAAAAAGGAAACTAAAACAAAGTAAGTTACACATTTTGCCTAAAAAGTCACATTGCAGGGGCATATCATCCAACTCAGAACTTGGGGTGACAGCCTGGGCGGGGGAAAGGACCTTGTGGCCACCCTAGGTATATGATAAGGGGTGTTAGCAAGGCTGAATGGGAGATCCTTCGTGATCTTTCCACAATGGATCCTGAAAAATCTCAGAGGGCCTGAGGTTCCTGGCTAGGTAGGGCCCCCAGTCTCTGGACTAAACAGTGTGGAGGGCTGGAGATTGAAAGCTCAACCAGAACTGAAGACCTGGGATGCCTCAGAGTCACACACACACACACACACACGCACACGCACACGCACACGCACACGCACACGCACACACACACACACACACACACACACACACACACACGGCGGGAGGGGGGGACGAAGACAGAGAGGGGAAACGGAAAGAGAGAGAAAGGGAGAGAGAGATGAAGGAAGAAAGGGAGGGAGAAACAGAGAGACCCCCTCAGTCGTTGACCTCACCTCCCTCTGTGTGGTGTTTACCTTACCCTTTCCCCACCCACACCGGACCCTGGAGGCACCAGAGAGACTTAAGTCGATTTTCTCCGAAAGGAAACCCACCCCAGTAAGATAGACAGGAAACCAAGGAGAGCGCAGGCAGGGGCTGGGCAGATCTTGATCTGAGAACCCTCCGGCTGTCCCCGCTCCCACGCAGGCATGCGACCCCAACCGCGATCGAGGAGATTAGGGGTTCACTAGGAAGAAGGGCAGATTCAGAAAGAAAACGCTAGGGGAGTGAAGAAACAAAAACCCGGAATCAGCTCCGCGCTCAGAGGAAAAACACCAAAAGACGCTCTGGTGCCTTGGGTGCCTTGGCACTGTGGGCCGGCAAGCTTGTAGCTTGACGTTACCCCGCCTCCCCACCCCCACCCCAGCCCCCCTGGGCACCCTGAGTCTGCTATGGGCAAAATCAAATCTGCTCGATTTGGGTTGCTCTTTGGAAAAATAAGCATTGAGAAAGTGCGTGCTCTCAGCGGATTTCGGGACTTGTCCAAGGTGGCGCTGGGGCGGATGGCCCCGGGGGTGAGCTAAGAAACTTTCAGTGCGCAGGCTCTGCAAGTGCACCCCAACTTGTGAGGCCCTGTAGCGCTTGTTCTCATTTACAAACCCAGGTTGAGGAGGAGAACTACCCCCACACCACCACCCAGGGACCAGTTCTCTTTGAAGGTCAAGGGTCTAGGGGCCAGCCCCGCAGAGCCTCCCAAATGATTCCCCAAGGACGGGGCCCATTCATAGAGGCCAGCTCTGAGCTTTTACGCTGTGGGGGAGGTGAGCGATCACAGAGCAGCAAGGCTGACCTGGAGTCTGGCCTTCTTGGGCATTTAAAACCCTTCTATTAATTTGTTGTAAAGTTCTCCTCAACCACCAAGTGAGATTTTTTTAAAATAAATAATAATAATAGTAAAAATGTTAAAAACACGCAAAGCAGAGTCTTTAAAGGGGATCCCGTTTCACCATTTCCCTCTTGGGGCCTGCCCTGCCTGCGGGAGACTTGGAAATTGCTGGATCCAGCCCCCTTGTTTCTGCGGCCTGAACCCTGCTCCACCCCTGGGATTCTGGGTTTGGTTTTTGGTTTTTGTTGGTTTTGTTTGGTTTGTCTTGAGATTTTATTGTTTTGTGCTTGAAGGCAAGGCGGGAGTTTGTCCAGCCACAGGTGGCTGTTTGGTATACTGCAGATGGCCACCCTCCTCCCCGTGGGCAGCAGCTGAGAGCGTCTATGTTGTGGCCTCTGTCGGTCTTCCCTGTGATTCCCAGGACCCTGCCGTTCTTGAGTATTTTGTTCAGAATGAGCGTGAACCAGATTCCTGAAGTCATGTAAAACAAAACAAAAATTTGTGGTTTACAAATAGCTTTGTAAAACTGTAAGAAAATATTTTCTTAATTAAAATTGTATTCCAACCAAATAGGACCCAAACATAACTGTCTTATACACCTAAGGATGTGCGATGAAATTGTACACCTGACCGAGTAATTAAAAGGTTTATAAATAAATATTTCCAACTGATGCCATCATATGGTGTCACAGTAGATGGATCGAGGGACAGAGACTTTTCACCTTGGTAGTGACAGGAGGGTGTATAACACGGCCAGAACTCTACACTGAGACTTTGGCCAATATGTAGCCAGGAGTAAATGTCTATCCTGACCCCCTGGGTTCCTTCAACCATTGTGGGACAGACTGGAGAGGCCAGCACTCAGCCTCTTTGTGATAGATTAAATAGTGATCCAACTGGGTCTTGTCCAGATTCTCAGGGACTGACATTGCCTGCCACAGGACAAATGTCCTGGGTCCCATTCTCAGCCCAATCCTGCAGATGAGACAATGAAAATCAAGAGAGAGTGGGCGACACCAGCAGGATTGGGGTGTTGTGGCTAATGCTGCATGTCCTGCACGTTTGTGAGGTCCCCTCAGCTCTTCTCATTATCAGCCTCGGACCAGTAGCCCCTAATGTTGTGATTCTGTTCTCAGAGCAGTGCCACATTTTAAGAGATTCCCAACCCTGTCCCTCAGTGATTAACTGTGCTACAGCAGGGCTTTGTGGAAGGCTCGGTAGACTTGGCAGTTGGAAGGTGGCTGTTATGCAGCCAGATGTGCAGGTCCATGGTGAAGGTCCAGGTCGTGCCCCGCTTATTGTTTGAAGCTGTGCAGGATCACGGCTTCTTGCATGAAAGCCTTTTCACCCTCTTGCAGCCAAGCTGAAGTGCCTCCGAAAACTTGGCCTGACATTATCGCGTTGCTGTAGACTAAGCTTCAGAAACTTTACATGATGTTTACAGGCACCGTGTGAGCTGCCGAAGAGACGAGCCCTGGTGGCAAAGAGGCTGGAGGTTTCACTATGTCAAAGAAGGACAACAGAAGACCAACTAAATAAACAAGAAGAAAAGAAAAAAGTCAGAGAGGTGATCTCTTTACATAACAGGTTCGCTGTGACACTCATCATCCTGGTAATTCATTCCATCAAGAAAAGGGACTTGGAAAAACTAAGCTTTTGCTTCAAATGAGCAAAAAAGTCAGAGGGAACGTGTCCTAATTTTCTACCTTCATCGCAGTGGGCTGAATCATTCTTCACAGACTAAGAAGCGAGGGAAGAAGCGAAAGTGAGTGTGGTGTGAGAGAAAGCCATCCTTTGGCCACTCAAAGACGCTACAATCACTAGCTCCCTGCCAGAGTTAGGAGCAGCCACAGCAAACAGACCGGCTTAGCGTGAGTCTCTGAGCACATCTCAGGTAGGCCTGCTTCTGTGTTAGCTTTCTACTGTTTGAAGCCACCTGTGATAAATTCACGGGACCAAAAATAGCCTCTTAGACCGGCAACAAACAAACAAACAAAAGCCCCACACGAGCAGAAACAGACAATGTTTTTCAGAGCTCTAGCTTAAAAGATATTCTTAAAATAGAGTCTTAAAACATTGCCACTTGATTTTCAAAATGTAACCCAAGCCTTTTCTTCTGGAAATTTTACATTCAGGGCTAAAGGGGCTTGAATACTCATCCTAAAAAATGTCTTGTAAGAGGGAGCCTACAGAAGCATTTACGATCAGGAAAAGGGGGCCATGTATTTAAGTCAGGTAAACGCATTTTAAAAAATAATTCCTGTCAAGTAGATCATTTGTGGCAGGCAACTTCTTAAGATTTGAAAAGAATAATCTTCAATCTGACTTCTCGAAATATCTGATAATTTGTTTTAAAATTGGGGATTTGGCATCTGCCTCTCAGAATACATGCAAAAACAATGATCTAAGTATGATTCACATCGGCAGTCCACGCCTTGCTCTAAAAATTGTAGCAAGGAGAAAGCAGAAAAGGTTAAAAAAATAAGAAAGACAAAGGAGTTTCAGTTGGAAGTGACTCTTAGGCATAGCTCATTTCAATCTGCACAAGGCAGAACTGTCTCAGAATGCATGCACTGACATGCTGCTCGAGTATGGTAGCTGTGTGCCCATCTCCCCATCAGCTGGGCTGGTTCATACATCTTTTAAATCTGGAATTTTGAAATCTTTCTAAGAACACCAAGCATTAAGATGTAGATGGCAGACACCTGGAGAAGCTGTCACATCAGTGTGCAGTTAGACATTCTCTAGCTATTCTCTCTCTCCTCCACACCAAAAACACCTGAGTGGATGGGAATGCAGGTGATGGAGGAGTGGATGAGGATGCAGGTGATAGGGGGAGTGGATAGGGATGCAGGTGATGAGGGGAATGGATGGGAATGCAGGTGATAGGGGAATGGATGGGGATGCAGGTGATAGGGGAATGGATGGGGATGCAGGTGATGAGGGGAATGGATAGGGATGCAGGTGATAGGGGAATGGATGAGGATACAGGTGATGAGGGGAATGGATAGGGATACAGGTGATAGGGGAATGGATGAGGATGCAGGTGATGAGGGGAATGGATGGAGATGCAGGTGATGAGGGGACTAGATGGGGATGCAGGTGATGAGGGGAGTAGATGAGGATGCAGGTGATGAGGGGAGTGGATGGGGATGCACATGATGAGGGGAATGGATGGGGATACAAGTGATGAGGGGAATAGATGGGGATGCAGGTGATGAGGGGACTGGATGGGGATGCAGGTGATGAGGGGAATAGATGGGGATGCAGGTGATGGGGGAGTGGATGGGGATGCAGGTGATGAGGGGAATGGATGGGGATGCAGATGACAAAGATGGGAGCTGCCTACACACTGAGCTTTGTGAGAAGCAGCAAGTAAAATGGCAGTGCTTGCTCATGCTCTCCTCCTGCCTCTTCCATTCTTTCTTCCTGGCTTCCTATGTTCTCTTCTTGTCTCTCATTTTATTTTTGTTTTTGCATGTATATGTGTGTCTGGGAAGTGCACAAGTGTGTATGTGGGGCCATGTGTGTGTGAATACACAAGTACGGCTGCGTGTGGAAGCTGGAGGTTGACATTGTGTCTCTTCCTTGATTGCTTTATACTTAGCTTGCTGAGGCATGGTCTCTCCTAAAACCTAAGCTCGCCCATCTCACTAGTCTACCTAGTCAGCTTGCCTCAGGGACTCTGTGTCTGCCTCTTGGGTGCTGCCATTATAGGCAGACCATCTGGGGATGGGGGGTTGTATGGGGGGGGCGGTGGATCAAAATTAATCCTTTCTCTTTCATACCAAGTTCTTTATCCACTGGGCCATTGCCAGCCCTTCATTTTCCCCCCACATTTCTTCTTTCTTTTTTAAACATTCACGAGACCTGCAGCTTGGGATTTGTTCTTGGCCTGTCCTGGCTTTCTTTGAATCCCCACTGTCCTGTTTTCTTGTGGTTCTTCCAGAATATCCTTGAGAGTCTACACACCCAGAAGGGGTGGTCTCTGTCTTATCTGAGGATGCTCCCTGGGATTCCTTCAGACTCACACTCTGAGTTGATGGATGGGCTCACGCCAGCCTCCCCCAACCCTCACTGGGCCTCCCATCGCCTGTCCTGTCTCCTTTTATAAGAGCTGGGGTTAGAAAGGACAAAAGAGAAAGAGGCGGCAGGCTCACTCTCAGTGGTGTGTGTTGTATCCCTGATTGCAATCTTACCATGTTTCCATGGAAAGACACATCATCAGTCAAACGTATAGTAAAAGGACAAACAGTAGTACAGAGATCGTGTCACTTTGAAATTGGGGGAGGGGAAACTGTGGCTTTTGCTTCTTGTGTCCACTACCACCTTTGCACAGTGTGAATCTACCCTCTTGGCGCTGACTTCTCCCAAATACATATTGATAAGAACAGTGACATCATCAGTGAACAAGGACCTTAGTTGAGTTCTGTTCCCTAAGTGCTGGGCCAGCCCTGGCCAGACAGCAGCACAAACATTGCAAAGAATTTTTCTCAGGAACAGGTTGCTGCACTCACCAAAAACATCAGTTGTAGGCAGAAAGGGAGCTTGCAACATAGAACTCTGTTTTGCCACTCAAAAATATTTCTACCAGCAAAGGAGTGTGGCATTCCTCTTTCCTGGTAGCCTTTATGAACCCAAGAAAAGTTTGGAACCAACACCCTCAGAAGAATTTTGTTTTTTAAGGAATTAGCAAGAGCTGGGGGCAGGGGTGGGTGGGTGAATCCTGGATTCCATCTCCAGTACAGCAATCAAGAGTAAAGCAGCAGCCATACACTGGCTATGGGTTACACTTATATTTGTGAGATGCCTAAATGTGCCTCACATCGGGCTGCAACTCAGGAATGAGAAAATATGGCTTCAGTGATGTTCAGCAGTAGTCCTCTATTAAAATGTGTTTTTACAATGTGGACAAGAATCTCTTTTCTCAGGGCAATACAACAAACGTCTCACTAATGATAGTGATGAATCGGTGCGTGCAATACCAGTATTTCTTCTTTAAATAGTCGGCCTTCTCTCGCTGAACATTTACCCAGCAAGTTGATCACAATTTGACATGCACACAATTTAGCAAGATTGATTTCATTATACAATTTTTAACAGAAAAAAAAATCTTGAATCGTAATTGTCAAATAAGGATTGTTCTGTTAAGGAGTTTTGATGTTCCGAGAGAGTAGCCTTATCAATTTAACTCAATATGCTTGCAAAATTTTCAAAGCAAAATAAAATGCTTGGCCCTGAAAAGAGATGATGCTGAGGAAGGGTTGATGGGAGCTCAGTGGGAAAGAATTTGTAGAGAACCCGGGTCCTTTTCTTTAGCACCACCAGATAATTTAATTGATTTGTCTTCTATACATAAAGGGTGATGAAGGGGAGGTGTCAGGTGAGAAAATAAATATTTGCTGAGTGTCTGCTACAAGCCTTCAGGATGAAACATTTTCTTTCTTAGCCATTTAGCAAGCTGGTAGCCATATCCTCAGAATGTACTAGAAAGAAATATTAGCACAGAGAGGTTAAGCTTCTCATTTAAGATCATTCAGCATTTGGTGACTGGGTTGCTCACATATATTAATCATTATCTCTTCTCTCCACCTCAAACTGTTTCTTTCCTTAAATTACCTCTTTTTTTTCTAGATATAGTAATAGTTCATGTATGATCATAACAAAAAAATGTTGTCAAGAGGCCAGAGTTTAGTCTTAACCCAAATGTCCGTAAGAGTCATTTTTTGTTCCAGCTGAGTTCACACGTGCTACTCTCAGCCAGAGAGTGAGTTCCCTGTCAGGTCTCAAGACGACCCTAGCTGCCCATTGTGTTTCTTACAGAGCTGCACGTGTTAATTTCTAAAGCTCCGGGATAATGGGGCAGGGGGCCCAAAGCCCACCTGCAACCCTGAATCAAATGGCTCCGAGGGGCTGTCTCTCTGGGTGGCGCAGGGACATGTTCTGGGTCTCCAGCCTGTTCACGCAGGTCTCACTTCCCTCAGCACCACCTACATCCAAGCGCTTCCCTGACAATCCTCTCCCTTTTCTCCCCCAAACACAATGGAAAGTTAATTGAATGTTTTATGCCTTCGAAATATCAAAGAAATGAAAAGGAGGCAGGTTTCAACCATATTTCAATAATACGTGCATTAATTTTTACCTTTTACTGACATTTGTACTAATTTCCTTAAATGCTCTCTTAGGTTCTTTTTTGATCTGTCTGGCTTTGTTGGGCTGATGATGAAGGCTTACTTCAAATGCAAAAAGATTAACTCTCTTTCCCTTCATAGAACAATTACGGATTGTATGATGTCTCCATCATGAAAGAGCGCCGGGACAGACGGGGAGAGTCACGCGAGTTTATTATAAAAGTGCCGGTAATAATTCTAATTACTTTACTCTAAAAGATATCAAAATTGCCCCACAATTGCCTAGTGGCATTCAGAAACTGTTGTGGGTTTTAAAAAAAAAATGGGAGGAATGCATTTAGTGTGACTTGGGTCATTGTTTTAATAAAGTCTGATAGACTCTCACCATAAGCCCACATTTCCTAAACCCCCCGGCTGGCTTACGAAATCATGGGGAATGCAGAATGGCTTCCCTGCACAACATTCAAAGTGAGCTAGAAATGATAACTCTGCGTACTATTTGTGGCTCACTATTTAAAGCCCAGGAAAAACAAAGAATAAAATCCTTTAATTTTGTCAAACGGGTGCAGTGTTTAAATTCGGCAATGACTACAGTTCAAAAGACCAGATGTTCTCTTGTATTTATATAAATTTTTTTTTTGCACAATAGTTTACCAGTAGCAAAAAAAAAAATCAAAGCACATTGTTGAATTTGGCATTTCTATGCTTTACACACACACACACACACACAAAAAAAAAAAAAAAACCTGGAGATTGTATTATATTAAATTAATTCTAATTTTATTAAACCCAGAGAGAGAGACAGAAATAAATGGGGAGACAGTCATATTAATCTTATACTAAATTAAGTCCAGAAATAAAAGGCAACATTGATCTGAGAATGAAAAGCCTCTGCTCTAATGCATTCGGGTTAACGGGGGAGAAGCTGGGGCGGTTTGACCCATTGTCCGTCTATTTTAAGATGAACATTTGTTAAATTCTAATGAAAAACGCTGCACTTAAACTCTGGCAAAGAGACAATTCTACCTCCTGCTAACCCTGCGTTGACTCAAAAAAAAAAAAGTCTAGAATTTAAAAAGTAAAAGATGGGGGGGAAAGCTTCGCTTAAAAACAGTCTTTTAGAGGGAGCCACATGGTGATAAAATTAGATGCCCCCCAAAATTGCTCAAACCTAAGACACCCTGATTTTTTAATTATCTGTGTATAGCCAGGTGGGACATGGTGTGGTCTCAATGATGAAGGACTTTGCTGAAGTAAATACATTAATTACAAAAAAAAAAAAAAAAAATAGGCCATTTCCGTGAAAGCCACTCACCGAGGAGGACTGCCTCTGCGACAGAAAGACCGTGTTCTGCCACACAGCACAGCTGGGAAAAGCGTCAGACTCTTACATGTCTGTCTTTCTAATTCTCTCCTCGCGTACAGTAAATGTGGAAAATGTTGCTGGGAGGCGGAGAGTAACATAAACATCATGAAGCGAGGGTAGAAAGCCTGCCTCACCTAATATTATCCAGATTCAGTAACTAAGGACTCTTTTCCTGGTAGATGAGACAGAAAGATGGAAAGAAAGAAAAGGAAGGAAGAAGGGAGAGAGGGAGCGAGGGAGCGAGGGAGGGAGGGAGGGAGGGAGGGAGAGGAAGGAAGGAAGGAAGGAAGGAAGGAAGGAAGGAAGGAAGGAAGGAAGGAAGGAAGGAAGGAAGGAACATTCACTTTTGTTTGAGGGCTGGAAGCAGCTATGTAAGTGAGGGAACAGAGAGAGAATGTCTCACAGCTCCTGGGGACAGCGTCCCTCTAACGGAGCAGACAGGCACAGGAGCTGGTGTGTGTGACCTTCAGACTGTCACTCTATGGAGAACCACTCTGTGCAGTCTCTTTTTCATAAGCCATTTGGGTTCCTGGGTGCTGGTCCCATGTCCCTGGATGCCCTGCAGGGACAAATGATATGCCAGCCCACATGAGTGTGCATCTCACAAACACCACCCAGAAAGGCCAGGCTTATGCTGTCTTTGTTGACAGCTGGGCTGTGTCTTACGTTCTGGGAACCTAAGAGACTCAATATATAATCACCCGTTAAATAAACATGTACATTGCAGAGAAACAGGTGACATACCCACCATCCTATCTGGGAAAAGAACTCTCTAGAAATGCAGTATGCATAAAATGACAGCAGCACTCCTTGGGGTAGGTGACAAGAAGTTCCCTTCGAAAACTGTTTCAGAATCTCAGTACAACTGAGAACAGACTGACCTTCCCCCAGGCTCCTGAAGTGTCACCTGCCTGTCCCCAAGAAGGTGTGACCCTGAAAGTTCTGGGGTGAATGTGGACACCTTCAGGCTCTCCATGCCCGGAATGAATAGCTTCTCCAGCAACGCGCCTGTTCACAGGAGCACACTGTTCCGTTAGCAGTTTGTGCTTGGTAGGAAAGAAGGCAAGGCAGGCGAATTAGTCCTTGCCAAAACTGCAAATGTGACACTCCGCAAGCAAGACACTGTCAGGAGCAGTTGCTAATTTATTTTAAGTGCCCCCTGAGTTTTTAATTTATCTGGAAAAAATAAATAGATAAATCCGAGGCTCTCCCTGCCAACCCAGCCCAGCGCTGGGTCTACAGTGGCGGTGGAGGTTGGCGGGTGACAGCGACTGCCTCGGGAGAGAGGTGTCAGAGTGTTCAGCCAAGGAGGCGGGGCGGGTGAGCGCCCATCCGGGTTGCATTAGAAGTGGATATACATCGCATTTGTACAGAGCTGACCTTTCATTTTCCTAAATTGGCTCGAGACACACATACGAAAAGAAAGGAAAAAAAAAATCTTTCTTCAGATAGTCTGCAATTCCAAACAGTACTGCAGGCTTCTCCAAGCCCGGATTCCACAGCAAGCTTGGAATGCAATCAGTCTAGTTTAGAAACTCATTATCCAGAGTGGGGAGCCCAGCGAATATTACCGTTTCATAAATATGCAGATTTTGTTTATTTAAACATTTTTTATGACACTTTGTGTTTTCCTAAATTGGGTCATCATTTTAATATAATTGGAATCTGATATGTGTCCTGTTTTCTTTGAAAGCCATCTGGTTCGTTTTTGACTTTCAGAGACCAAATTATTTGTGGCAATATTAGGCCTTGTGGTGGCTCCTTATGAACCAAAGCGTAGCTCGAGAGCATTGAGTGCAGGAGGTCCAAAGCTGTGTTGGGAGGCTCCTTGCTTCCCACCTCCGTGAAGGTGGACAGTGAAGAGGGTCTCTGTGCCATGAAGATCTAGCAAATCCCTGGAAGCCACATTCTTCACCTAAGGAGAAAATGGAGCTGCTCCCTCGGGCACCATCTTGGATGGACAGTTGATGGCCAATGGTCACCTGTATAGTTAAGATGACAGGCCCATACCTGTGTAGGACACGTCTACCCACTCTGTCCAGATCATAAGTTCCCTGGGAGCAGAACTCCCCTGTTTTGTACCTTTGTCTTTCACAGTTCTGAAGTACTGAGTACTAGCTGTTGCTGAAGATGTCACTGTGGACCAGTGCCACTTCCAGAAAGGAACCCAGTAGAGTGATGTTGTGTGTGATGCTAACAAAATGCTCCCACAACGGGGTGACTAAAAACAAAACGTACCCTCTGAGAAGTCTAGAGAGCATACATGAAGATGTGGCTTAGCTGCCCCCTACACACACACACACACACACACACACACACACACACACACACATATCCACATAAACAAACATATCCACATAGCTCACACACTCTCTTTCTACCTGGCTCCCGCCCCTAGGGGACCAAGCCTGATAGCAGACTCATTTGCTTCCTAACCTGGCCAGCACCTCCTAATCCTATGCTATGCCTCATGGTTGAGTAGCAGCACTTGGTCAGACCTTACTACACAGGAGGAGCCAACCACAGATGTGAGACTAGGGAGCCACAAGAGAAAACATAGCTTTGGTAGAAGAGGTCTGGTTTCCATTCTAAGACCCAGCTCTACACGGGGAAGAAACATCCAAGCTGAAGCCACCTGCTGCTCATAACAAAAGGTGTAGTCTGACCTGCAGTCCACTGGCCAGGCCACTGTATCCCAGGACAGCTAGGAGTGCTGCCCAACACATTTGCACATGACACCATCATGTCACAATGTCGGGGGTGGAATCTAGAACACCATTGTACCCCATTCAGTAGGCCAGCTGGTGGCTCACACACACACCCTTGTTCATTTCACACAGAAAGAAGCTGAATCTTCCTTACAAAGTCCACCAATAAGAAATTTAAAAATAGGGGCCTGGAGAGATAGTCCAACTGACATTAAGAGAGAGCACTCCCTGGTCCAGCAGAGAAGCCAGTTATGGTTCCCAGCACTGCCCATAACAACTCATCCCTTACCTCCAGCAGACACCCTCTGCTGTCTCCACATGGTGCACATACACATATGCAGGCCATAAAATGGGAAGAAATACCTTTTAAGAAAGAAATTTACAAATAGACAAAATAAATAAATAACAGATGTGGGGTCAAATGCCTGGAACACCCGTTCTTAGGAGGCTGGGGCAGAGGGCTTGATAGCTGGGGGCTAGCTTGGGTAACAAAACCCTGTCTCAAAAGGCCAAAAACAAACAAAATTAGAAATCTAACTCAAAATCTAATCCTTTAATTGAAAAATGCCTGTTTAGCCCCCGCCCCGCCTTGCAAAGAGACCAGTGCATTTCTGCCACGTACCTTTACCCTTGGCTCCAGAGTGGGTCAAAGGCCCTCTCACTATTTGTAGATAATGATCTTGCTCTCTGCCTCAGTTGCTCACCTGGAAATGGCACTAGCAGCAGCAGCTCCCTTAAGGGTCATGCTCTCAAATAATAGATTACAACCCATTTGTGTGTGTAAGGCCAACTGTGTGAACGGTGGCAGGCTTTGGTAAAGCACGCCAGTGTTTCCCAGTTAGCAGGTTCGATGGCCCCTGCCTGGCCAAACTCTGCCCTTGTATCAGGACAGCAGCCACGGGTAGCATCTAAATGACTTGGAGGGTTGAGGCACGAGGATCGCTTAGGCTGCAGTGTGAGTTCAAGGCAATCCTTAGCAACTTGGCAAGGCTCTATCTCAAAATAGGAAGTAAAGAGGGGACTGGAGAAATGCATCAGTGGTTAAGGTGGCTCACTGCACCTGGAACTCTTGTACTTTAACACCCTCTTCTGCGCCACAGGTACACAAACACACACACACACACACACACACACACACACACACACACACACACAAATAAAATAAATACAGTATTAAGAAGACTATTGGTGCATCTTAGGGTAGAGTACTCACCTAGCATGAGTGAAGCACTGGGTTCAGCCTCCCAGTACTGAAAGAAAATGCGTTGTCATGCACAGGGCTCTCTGTATATAAATATGAATATGTAATTACCTATCTGTACTAAGAAATTACTAAATATTATCTGTAACATAGAGTAAGAAGAGAGTGGTGTGGTAGTGCAGACCTTTAAGAAAGAGCGGATTGAAGCACCTGAGGGAAGGGCCCTAGATGAGAACACCAGATACAGAGGGCCCAAGAACAGAAGACTTTGGATGTGCAAAGCCACACTCAGAATGCTGGCGTCTCTCCTCCCTCCATTTCTGGTCAATGCTGCTGAGTTACAAGTCAGGGGTGCAGCTCTGGTCCATTAGGATGGGTAAATGCCCCTGAGCAAAAAAAGAAATCCAGGCCAGATCAAAAGGCTCGCTTTCCTTTTACATGAGCTCCATGGGACACACATAAACCCAGAGGCTCCATTGTGGATGCTGTGTGTGTGTGTGTGTGTGTGTGTGTGTGTGTGTGTGTGTGTGTGTACCTGCGTGCACACACACACGTGCACATGCGTGTATGTACATGTGTGTGTGCACTCTCATGTGCATGCATACCCTCCAAGGCACACAGGTGGAGGTCTGAAAACAACTGTCAGGAATCCATTCTCTACTCCTGCCATGGTCCTGAGATCAAACTCCAGTCCTCCGGCTTGCCTGACAAGCATCATCCCCCGCTGCCGCCCCAGCCACTTCACCTGCTCTCAGCTGTAGATTCTAGGCCAAAATGCCCATCTGCACAGAAAGAGATCAAGAACATCTTGGGCATTGCTTTCCTTGTGGCCAGTGGACCACTGGGAACTGTGTGACTTTACGTTCCTTTGTGTTTTCTAGGAATGCTCTCTAAAACTTCTATTTCTCAAAATAAGTCTGAGTCTTCATCATTGCCACATATCAAACACACTCAGGATATAGTCTGAGAATTTCTGGGAGATGTGGAATTACATTTGGAATCTGTCCCTGTACCACTTTCTCCGGTATCACATTCAAACACACACCTACACACAAATATCAATGTTTGTGCATTCACATATATGTATGTGCATAGGAATACCCTTCAAAAGCCTTTCTTTGTCCCGTCTTTGTCTCCCTACATGATACACAGGGAGGGTCGCATGATTCCATATCTAAAAGGGAGGAAAGAATTTTGCTGTTGCTCAACCATGCACTGGTTGCTTTGTTATTACTGTGACAGATATTGCCTAGTCAAACAATGTAGGAGTAAAGGTGGATTTCGGCTCACCGTTGCAGAGGGTTTCAGCCCACCATGGTGGGAGGATATGATGGCTCAGCTCTTGGTGGCAGGAGCACATGGCAACTGGAGTTCAATGGAAGTCCACCAAGAAGCAGAAAGGATGACCAAAGCTAGTGTGACCAAAGCTAGGGGGATTATAACCTTCAAACACACACCCATTGTGATCTAATTCCACCATGATCCAGGATGCTCTGCCTTCAAACTAGCAACCCAAGCTGGAGACAGAGTGCTTTAAATATGAGCCTCTAGGGATTCTTTAGATCCCATAACCAACTGTGACTCACTCAGGATCTCCCAAGAGCTATATGAAGCCTTGTACTTTTAGGATGTTTGCTCCTAAAAGTTGGTGCTGAATAGAAGGTATAAGATCTGGGGGGACAACTCTTTAATATTCATGTCAGATATGCATGAGGACCTGAGTTTGATGCCCAGAACCCACGTGAAAAAAACTGAGTGTGGTAATACTCATCTGTCACCCCGGTGCTGGAGAGGCAGAGATGGAGGAACCTCGGGACTTGCTGGCAGCTAGTCCAGCTGAATTGGTGAGCTCTGGGTTCAGTGGGAGACCTGCCTCAAAATCTAAGGTGGAGAGCAGTTGAAAAAGACACCCAACGTCAACCTCTGTCCTGTATAAGCATGTGTACACGTGTCGCCCATGCATGAACACATACTAGACAGACAGACAGAAAGCTTGTCTGGGAGAGTGTTTACCAGGCTTCAGCAGCTGTTATGTCCCCTAGGAGGGAAGGGAGAGCATGTGGGACCCTTGGTCAGTGGCCAAATGTCACCTGCTGTTGACTATGGTCAGTCAGGATCATAGGCTCATCCTAGTCAGTAACACATTCAACCTGCCCATCTTTGGATGTCAGCACCCCGGAGTCCACTCTACGAATGGGAAGCCTGGATTTCGGGTGCCCCGACATCTCAGGCTAAAATGTCCCCATTAGGAGTTCGGCTCTGCAGTCCATGGGACTTTGAATTTCAACTCACAGAATTTCCAGCTCTTTGCCTTGGCATGTTGCTTAAATTCATTATTGGGGGGGTGGGGATATAGAACTTTTTAAAGGTGTCATCTGCTCTAAGGGGCTTTCATTTGCGCTTTTCTCTGCTGCTGCTGCCAGAATGTTGACATGATGGCCAGGGATACAACAATCCCCTTGGAACCACGAGGCAACCTTGAAAGTAGAAGTGATGGGCTAAGGATGGCAGAGCGGAGAGCTGGAAACATTCTGAGTAAAACTAAATCAATCTACACCCCCATGGCTGCTCTGCATGCAGACAGCACAAAAGAAAAACCGCATCTAGATTGTCTAAACCGCTGTTACTTCGGGTTACTGACAGCTAAGTACAGCTCCTCCTCATGTGCCACCTTCTGGGTTTGCTGAGATAATTTCTGGGGGGAAAATGTGCATTTCTGTACCTATGTTTACACACCCCATAAGTTTGAAAGAATTATTGCTGTTACTAGGTACTTATATACACATACAGTCTCTATCTAAAGAGTGCCCAGGGAAATTACGTCCCACTTACTAATATTTCCTTTTTGGTACTAAATCAAGATCCAGAGAGAAGGTCCTGACTCCAGGATTCACAGCAGAGAGCCGTGCTGGGGTAGGCCTTGACACCAGCTGTCCCCAGGGCACTGACTTCCTGGTCCTGCAGCTTGACCTAAGTTTCTCCCCTATCCAAAAAGACAAAAAAAGGAAGGGGGATAGAAAGATGATTGAAAGCCCCCCTTAAGTTGATTGGAGTTTTCTACTTGACACTGCGGCATGGATTACTGCAGTACAGAGCCCTGGACTCCACTTGTAGCTAAGGAAATGTGTCCTGAAGTGCTCACCAAAGCAAAAGCCCCTTTCTGTAACAGATACAGATCAAAGGAAGAGCTGGACACATGTGGATTTAAATCACTGGCATTTAGAGATTTCTTTAAATTTAAACTTTTTAATGTAGTTAGTAGCAGGAGTAGTAGTGCAGGCATGTGTGTGTGGTGTGTATGAGTGTTTGTGCACACGTGTGTGAGCATATGTCAGAAAGCAGTTACCTATTTCAGTCACTCCAATGCCATCAGTATCAGTGTGCTATTGGCTCCTTTTCATATCTGCAAGTATTTCGTGGGTACCTCCTACAAGCCCGGCCTGGCGGTGCCACCTGTGATACATCAGCTATCCACGGTGCCCTGCTATATTTAGTGCATCTGAATATATTTCGCAAAGAAAATGTACGGCACTGTCCTAAGAGAAAAGCCACACCATTGCCAACGATGGAAGGTGGAAACAAATGGAAGTTAAAGAGCCAAGTCACCGCCTTCTCCTGAGATACCGTCTCCTGAAGCAGGTTCCCAGCATAAGACACGCCCCTTGCCCCCCCCTCGCGCCCCCCCCCCCCGCTGCTTCCATATTCATCAAGGAAGTACATACAGCAGGTGCCGGAGATATAATAAATACCTGCTGGTGCCACAGAGATGCTTGCATTTAAAGAAATTTAAAAGCGAGGAAAGAATTGGCCAAGAAATAGCACACCCACCCCTTACTCATGGTATTCCTACCCTGGTGCCCCCTGAAAATGATCTCTAGTAGCCTTTGGGGAAGACACAACAGGGAACCCCCTCCTTCATATTGTCTTGGGTTTCACTGTAAATACCAATATCCCATAGCCTTAATTGCGGTGACTTCACACTTCTACTGACTAGTTAGAGAGCAACCCTAGAAGGTCAGAGAAGCACTGTAAATCTGAAGTTGACTAACAAGGTCAGTAGTAGTGCCGAGACTTGAACTCAGATCTGCCTGACTTCAGGCTCTGCTCTGTGGTATCTTCTCATCTGTCTCCATGGCCTTTCATTGGTTCATCATGTCCTGTGAGCCTGATGGCCTAGACAGGCCGTTCCAGATTTCCTCCAGATAAAGTCAATTTTTGTCACACAGTAGAAAACCTATCACCTTAGAAACAGTCTCTTAAGAGCTGGGGAGATGGCTCCATAGGAGAGAGCCCTTGCTGCACAAGCATGAAGTCCTGGGTTCAAATCCCACACCTGTAATCCCAGCGCTGGGAGTGGATAGAGAGGGAAGATCTCTAGGGTTGCCCACCTTTGAGCCCAGGCAAAGCACAGTGAGCGCCTGGTGCAGTGGGAGACCCTGTCTCAGGGGGATAAGGGAGAGAGAGATAGAGGAGAATCCCAGACACCCTCTCTGCCTTCCGTGCATGGGCACAGGCAGGTGCCACTTACATGAACATGTGTACGCACAGGGGCATGCCCCCTTCAACACACGCCCAGAAATAGAGAGAGTCCTTCAAACCCCACAGGGAAACTAAAAGCCATTGTTTTCCATTGTCCACCACACTTCCCCCAAAGGCCCACACGGCAGCAGCATCTCCGTGCATCTTCTGGGGTACCTGAGTTCATCTGTGAGACATTCCAGAGAAAGGAACCAAGAGAGGGTTCAGGATGGAAAGGGTTAAGCATTTTATTATTCTTGCCGCATTTGTAGTAAATTGTGTAATAGTTTTCACGTCTTAATTACTTAAATTTTATATTGAGCCATAGTGATATTATCTCTCTTTTGTCTCCACACAGTTGTATTTTATAATGGCTTTTATTAGAACCTACATGAATGGAATTTCAAATGAACACCTCATTTCTGCTACTCACGCGGTATGGAAAAGAGAGCATGTCTCTGATATTTGGCGTGGAAAGTGCTTCCCTTTGTGGTGGATGACAGGAGCAAGTTATATTAGGTGGGGGACATGTTTGGAGCAGAATGGGAACTCGGGGGGACTTTGGGCCTCTTTTTAAAATCTGCTTTTAGTAACTTCACCAGTAAAGAAGGGCAAAGAATGTTCCATGAATCCAGATTAACTCCCTCACAAGGATCACCTGACTGTAGTGAGATACAAACAATATTTTTTTTCCGCCTGAGATTTTCTTGTAAAAAAAATTGCACATGGTCTTCACGTTAGAGAGCGGTGGGAAGTAAGTGTTAAATTATAATATTGCATTTCATCTGATAATGCAGCAACTGCATTTTTTTTTAAATCCAAAAGTTCATCTTTTATGCAACAAATGGCACCAATTCTGCTCTGGTTCCTCTGGAAAGCCACGAACTCCACAGAGTTTGCAAAACCAACCAGAAACTCGTGTTCAAAGAGATGTCTTGAGAGAGACTCAGAGCAGAGCTGGAAGGGACTGGTTGTTGTTTGGGTGGTTTTCTTTTTTTTTTTTAACCCAGCATAGTAAAATCTATAAATCAAAAAGTCACTTGCATATAAAACCTCAAATACAGAAGGGAAAAAAAACCTCAACAAAAGACGACGCTGTGGGTACTTGAGAGTGAAGGCGATGGAAATAAATGTGAAGAAATATTAGAAATGCATATTTAATACTGTTGTGTTTATTGTTTCATTTATAAAAGTCAACCAGCTAGAAACTGTGAATGAATAAACTCTCCTCTGATGTAAGTTAGAGAAAGTGGAAAGGGGGAAGGTGTGCCTTAACTCTTTGTGTTCTGAAGGTAATTCATCTAGACAGCAAGCAAGTCTTCATAGCAACTGTGCTCTTCTGGCTGGTCCGAAACCAGGGGAAGACAATGGCCATGGCTTTATGGTCCCTATGTGTCCCAGCTCTGCAAACATCACACTCCCCAAACACCTAATCTCTCTACCAGCTCAGAGCTTTTCCTTTCTGATGCCACTGGACGCCCTGGGAATGGCTGCTCTGTCCTCACTTGGCTCTCAGTGTGCCTTGAATCTCATGCCAGCGTGGCTCTAGATCCCGGGCAACCCTGTCCCTCCACACAAGGGAGCCCCTCGAAGGGAGGGGCCTTGCATCATCTTGTTTACATTCCTAGAACCCTGCCCCTTTGTTCTCCTGTACTGGGTCCTTAAAGCCAGTGCTGGCAGCAGGGAGCAGACTCTGGAAGATGCAAAATCCCCTGGTCTAGTGTTTGGGGGACCAGATTTCATAGACTCAGACTAAAACCAATAGTCTTACCCTTCAAGAAAGGACAAGCTATCTGCCCTTAAGAGTTTGGAAATTCTACTAATTGAGTCATGGAACAAGTAATATGCTATGATACTGGGGTGACCATTGGACCTTTGGCAGTCATAGGAGAGACTCAAAGAACTGGAGTGGTGAGTAGAGCAGGGGTGAGGGTAAGGGGTACACACAGTTCCAAAGAAAGCTTCATTCCCACAAGAGTCACTTCATTCTAGGTGGGAGGTGGCGCCGTTGATACAGTGATTTCCTTGTGATCATGAAGACCCCACATCTGATCTTCAGAACCCATGAGAAAAGGTGGGCCTGGGGCACACACTGTAATCCCAGCACTGGGGAAGTGGAGGCAGGAAGACCCCTGAGGCTCACTAGCCAACCAGCCTAGCCCCCTTGCTGAACTCCAGGTGAGTAAGAGGCTGGGTCTCAAGGGAAAAGCATATGGAAGCCACAAGACCCAAGGTTGTCCTCTGGTCTCCACGAGCACAAAAGAAGAGCAAGAAAGTGTGTAGTGTCGGGGTGGAGGGGGGAGTGGCTCACAAACATCAGCCTGTCTCTTTTACAAGAATCTTTCCATGATTTTTCAATTATCGGCTGAAATCCGTTTCCAGATGTTGGCCCCTTTACATCTTTGATTCCCTTTACCCAGATCACCCCTTCCTACAGTCCTCAGCAGCCCCAGGACAGTGGCAGCACAGATCCTGATCGGTACTGCCCAGCCCCATACTTCCTCCCCTGCTCTGCAGAAGCCTGGAAACTTGGAGGAACTCATCTGACATCCCATTCCTTCCAATCACACCCACCCTCCCCAGACCTCCCCCCTCAGACCACTTCCCCTTTCTTCTTTTTATTAACATGTCCACACTGTTGCTTGACACAAAGGGCTTCTTGATGAACTCATTCTCCATGCTTGTTTGGGTGTCACACACTTGGAATGGAGATCCAGAGACACAAAAACTGATTTTGTTGATTTATGAGGAGGCCTCACTGTTTCTGTTTCTCCATCAATATGAGCAGGCACAGTACACCGGAGAATGAAGCATCTGCTTCCCCCATATTGCATTTATGAACTTTAGCGCCAGATGTAAATCATTCATAAAATCCCACCTTGGGGAGGTACTCATCTCTTGACATCATTGTAGATGCACACTTCATGCACTGTAGCTAGTGTCTTCTGTAGGAGCAGAATTTTGGTAGCTCCCAGAAATACGAGTCCAGTAGTGGCAGAGGGAGGAGAAGCCCACTTCTGGTTGTTCTAGAAGGCCCTACAATCTACTTATTGTTCTCTTATTTCTTCCGGGGAAGGACAGAAAAAGATGTCCCAGTCCATTGTTGAGAACCACATCCAAGGAGATGAAGGACTGAGAGCTATTGGCTCAGTGTTGGTCTCTTTGGTTCTTTGGGGAGTATCTGATACGTTTAGTGAAATGGATCTCAAAGAAAACCACAGAGAATATCTATTTCCAGTTGGGCCACAACTGTGGGTGCTTCTTAGACATACCCTGTGATTCCAAGAGGATGTTGAGTTCCAGTCAGGGAAAAGAAAGGTGCTGTCTCTCCTCCTGGGACATCCATACTCCTGCTGTGCTGGCACATGGCCAACACAGAGGCCAGGGAGTCCACTATGCACATCTCTTTGCTGATCCCATCTCCTTCAAATGCCCACGGGTTTTCCACAGGAGTTTAGGTTGGAAGGCAGTCGATGGAGGGTCTTTTCCATCTTCTGGTCTTGTAGATACACAATCCGCATGGCTTCAAATAATCCATGGGGTGACACAAAATGAAAACGGTCCAAGTGATGCATTCCAACAGTGAAATTTCCTGTGACTGAGTCCCTATGCTGGCTCTCATTCAAGATGGTTCAGTCAGTGAAGGGTCCGCCTTGCCGGCATGAGGGCCTGAGTTTGATCCCAAGAGAGGCAGCTAGATCTTTGGAGACCTGGGAGGGTGGGGACAGGCAGCTAGATCACCGGAGACCTGGCCAGAGTACTAAGCTAGTGAGAAACTGGCCTTATTTCCTTCCTGTTGCCATGATAAAATTCCCTAACAAAAGCAACTTCAAAGGATAAAGGGTTAATTTGGCTTACAGTTCTATAGTCTGTCATTGAAGGGAAATCAAGGCAGAAACTTGAAACGCCTATTCACATCACATCCACAGTCAAGAACAAGAGAGAATGATCACATGCATGCTCACTGAAGCTCAGTCTCCTCTACAGTCATACAATCCAGAAACCCCTGCCCAGGCAATGGAGCTGACCACAGTGGGCTGAGTCTTCCTACATTAATTAATATAATCAAGACAATCCCCATAAACATGCCCACAGGCGGTCCTGATCTAGACAATCCTTCATTGAAGACTTTCTTCCCAGGCAACTCTAGTTTTAAGTTGATAACTAAAACTAACTCATACAAAGATCCTGTCTCAAAAAGAGTGGACACCTTAGGAGCAACAGCTCACACACACACACACACACACACACACACACACACACACACACACAAGCTGTGCTTTTCACCCACATAACTACCTTCCAACTGATTCCTTCCCATAAACACCATGCAAGATCCAGTACAGGAAATTGTCAGTAAGCAACCTTTCTGAGAAATACTACAGTTCTTAAAAGATGTGCAGAGCTCAAACACAGAGTAGCTATTGACCTATTTGTTCTGCCCAGGAGGAGGAGACCATCAGAGTGGGTTTTGAGGAGGACAGAATCTTCAGTTACTCTCTACCACAGATGTTCTCTGCACAGGTGTGAGATACCATATAAAAGACATGCTGTCTTCTCAAATCTTCCCAGTCCTGCAAACTGCCAAGTTCTAATGTGGATACTGCAGCAGCTGCCTGCTGTGTCTTCTTTTGAAGGTGGAAAAAAATCTTGCATCGGCTTTAAAATCAAACAAACAAACTTAGATTCAGTAGGTTCTCCAGCCTCTCTCATGACAAGCAGGGAGGGGTAGGAGAGATTCCTGGGCACCTCAACCCTGACATTGTCTCTTAAACTGACCAGAATAAATGACAAAGAAGAAGGGGATATGGATGCAATCATCATGGCTTCGTGGGTGAGCTGAAAGGAGAAGATTCGGGGCACCATACATTTAATAGGTCATTGAAATTTTAATGAGAAATACATCTTTGATCTCCCCCAGAACTTATCCCTTTATTTGAACATGCATTTGCATGCTCATCTATTGATCAACTCATTCATTCCTGATATCCCATTTAAAGATTCATTGACTTACAAGACAGGAATGCTGTACAAACACAGTGGAAAGCATCCTGCATTTCCTTCCCAAAGTTCCCAAAGATGTGGAAAATGTGTTGGTCTTAGTGTTCTGAGATCTAGGTTCAAGTGCATGATGCTTAGCTTTGATTGTCAACTCATCTAGAATCATCTGGGAAGAGTCTCAATAGGGGATTGTCTACATTGGTTGGTCTGTGGGTATGTGTATGTGGTATTATCTTGAGTCGGGAAGGGAACACCCAGTCCACTATAGGTGGCTCCATTCCATAGTCAGGGATCTTGAAGTGTGTAAGAGTAGAGAAACTGAGCCAAGCACAAGCAAGCGAGTGAGCAAGCATGCAGTCATTTCATCTCTTGACGGTGGATATCACACGGCCAGCTGTTTGAGGTTCCTGTCCTGACTTCCCCACAACGATGAACTGTAACTTGGAATTGTGAGCTGATATAAGCACCCTTCTCCTCGCAGTTATTTTTTGTCAGGGTGTTTTATTATAGCGACTAGAAACAGTCTGCTGCTCAGAGTCAGTCCACAGGAGGTGGATGAACTGAGAATGCTCAGTGTGTAGCCTGTGCCTGTTCTTTGTCTTCTCCTGCTCTGCAATCCTATAATTGAGTGCCTTTGCTCATCCTCTCGTCTTTCATGACCATCCTCTGCTCCCCATTTCTCTTCTCCACCCTGCCCTATTTGCCATGTTGGTTGCAGTGATAACCTTTTTGGAGCGTTTGCTCCTTACAGGTCATGCTGTTGGGAGCTCTAGACACTCATCTTTTTGAGCTCCCCATGGGAAGGCAATGGTGGAAATCTGACCACCATTAGACTAAAATTTCCTAGTATTACTGGACTGGTCAAGGGTATAGCCTCCTGGAGCTAAGCCAGGGCCTAGAAACCAGAATCTAGATAGTTTATCCTAGCCTGATACCTCCCCTCCAGGCTTTTTTCCTCCCAGTGGTTATTTCTCTCTGTGTCTACTTCTATCCTTCTTTTTACACACACTTGAGTGTGCACACATGCATGTACAAGCGCAAGCGCACGCACGCACGCACGCGCACACACACAGGCAGGTAAGAAAATAGAGGACACCACCCAGCCTGTCTTGCAGATTGCACGGCATCTCCTTCCCTTCCTTAACCCTCATCCTCAGTACCAGGGTCTTTAGAACGAGGTCACCACGTTCCCTCAGATGCAGGTCCTCAGTTATATTTCAGTTTCACTTTCAGAGAGTAGGAGTGTAGCTCAGTGGTAAAGCACTTGCCTAGCACAGATCAGGCTCTGGGTTCTACCCCCCACCCCGGGGCTTCTCTCTAAAGAGAGCAGAGACATTTTCTCCAAATCTTTATTTTAACTTCTATATCTTCCATTCTGGTTTCTTCCTTTAGAAGCAAAAGTTGGTCCTCCCACCCCACCCCCACACCCGTTTACCATCCGCCTTTTCCTTCAGATCTTTGCTCCAGGACTGTCCTCGAGTGTGCCCTCCACAGAGCTGACTTCAGTTTATTCCATGCCCATTTGCTCTTTTCCACCCAAACCTGCAGGTCTAATGTGCTCCTCTATGGCATGTCCTGCTCTTTTCTGACTTTTTTCTCTCCATTTTTGCCTAGCTGCTGTCTCTCCAGCCGCTTTTGTCTTTCCAGGGGATTTTTTGTTCTGGTTCCTGAGACCTTCTCCCTTCTATGCTGTTAAAAGAATATTTCAGAAACAAAAAGTAATCATGGATGCTCTAAGGTGGCCAAGACAAACGTCTGCTGTGTGTTCTGCCCACGTATGTGTTGTGTGCATGAGTGTGGCTGTGTGCAGGAACACTCACATGTGTATGCATGTGCATGTGAGCATCTGTGTGCACATCTGTGTATGTGTGAACATGTCTGTGGATATGTGTGCATATCTGTGCATGTGTGTATATGCATACATATAGAGGTGATATGTGAGCATATATGTGTACAGATATGCAAGTAGATGTGTATGTATATGATCACATATGCATAGATATCTATGTGAATCTGTGAGTACATTCATGTACATGCTGTGTATGTGTATATATGTGTGTGGATATGTGAAAGTGTGTGTGTGTGTGTGTGTGTGTGTGTGTGTGTGTGTGTGTGTTGAAGAATGGGAAGAAACAGAGAAGCTAAATGACTTTCTAAAGAACAGGACTCTGGAGAATACTCTCTGGTAGAGCCAGGTTCTATGCTGGTGACCTTGTCCTTGTCACTGCCCACATCCTGGATACCTGCACCCTAGTCTTCCAGGCAGCCGGGCTTGTTCTGCAGGAGGAAGAGCACATCAGGGAGGTGGCGAGCGGTTTCACAGGAAGCTTGGCAGCGGGCCACAGAAGCACAGTGCCAGGAGTTTAGATGTCAAGGTTTAGGAACTAAAAATACAAAGTAGATCTGCCAGGGGCAGATGCACAGGGGCTATTCCTATGGCAAAGGAACCTGCCAGAAGAGATGAAGCAAGAGTACCTGTCACCCCAGGCATGCTGGGGCAGGTGGAGCATGTGTATCCAGCTCCAGCCTTCACTACGCTCCTTTTCGGGGCTGGAGTGGAAGGGCCAGTTCTCCTCGTAAGCTCTTGCTCATTCAGTGAGATACCCAGGACCTCACTCCAGGATGCTCAAAGGTTACAAGGAAGACCTTCACCACACACTCCATCCAGGGATGACTCAGGGTGTTTTTGCCTGTGTTAGCTGCTGCCTGCCACAGAGAATTCAGTGTGGCTCCTGCTGTGCCTTCTTGAGTCACCAACAAGATTGGGGTGCATCAGAAAGCTTGGTCTGGAATGAAATGCCCATATGGCTTGGGCAGCCAGGTCGCTCTATCATGGCATTTCAGCCATCCCTTTCTCAGGCTCCTCAGCTAGTTTCCAGGTCCTCTGGATTGTGGAGAAATGACCCTTGGCTCCCACAGGTAGGGCAGGGAGGAAATAACAGCTTATTCCAAGAGTGACCGATTGTGACAAGTCACCAGGCTTGTCTCAAGGGCATGGATTGTTCAGTTTGGGGAATTTTAAGCATTACCAGCCAGCCACAACAATTTGACCAACACAGGGTCATGTCTAGGTAACCAAAGTATATTGTATACTTCCTACTATAGTAATGATTAGAATATTAATAATAGCCATGAGGTAACACGCAGCCCTTCACGAAAGCCAACAGTGTTTTGAGCACTCTGCAAGTGACATACGTTCATCTCTGAGAGTTAAAGTCACTCCCATTTTCCAGATGAAAGGATGGAGGTTCAGAGAAATGAGTTAGCTTTCTAAAGTTTCCAAAAGCGGTGAGGGGAGCTGGGTTCCAATCATGACGGTTCATACCTATGCTGAGCATATCGGTTACTGCTCTCATTGGTGTGGCCAAGTTCCTGATGAAAGCGACTGGAGGAAGGAGGGGCTCTTTGGCTCACAGTTTGAGGGCACACAGTCCATCATGGTGGAGCAGTCACAGTGCAGAAGCATAAAGCACCTGGTCACATGGCATCTGGTCAGGAAGCAGAGAGAGAATGCTAGTGTTCAGCTCTTGTTCTCCTTTTGTTCAGTTCAAGACCCCAGCCCTTGGAATGGTGCTGTCCACATTCAGTGTAGGTCTTCCTCTCTGGAAATACTCCCACAGATATACTGGGGAGGCGTCTCCCCAAAGATACTGATTCCTATCAAGTTGGCAACTGGAACTAGCCAACCGCCATACTGAGTGTTTCATGAAGCCCCAGCACCCTCTTGAGCAGCAGGTAAGCAGAGATGTGCTAGCCCTGCATGAGAAGAGGCTGGAAGCCAGCAGCCAGTGAGGTTCATGGGATGCTGCAGCCAGCCTTGAGTGCTGGGACGAGACCAGGAGAACCTGCAACAGAGGCTGGAGGTCCCTGGTCCCCCTCAGCCTCAGAGGCATGGTGAGGACAAATCGAGCCCTCTCTCCACTCAGTTTGAAGCCTTGCCTATTAATGCTATTCAGAGCCTTTATGTGTTTGAAAATATTCCTCTTCATTATTCATATTGTGCCACAAGAATGATATATTTGAAGAAATTATCATGAATAAAGTGGCCAATTTAGCAGGGAGATTTACCAAGAAAATACTCAGTAAAAAAAATAGTCAGCTACATTTTCCGAGAGGGGAAGTGAAAACGCTGCTTGGATCTTCATAGTTTGAGAACAATGCACGTGGCGGGGGGACCCTGCTCAATAATGTTTCCTACAATAATTCTCAGGCAAGAGGGAAAAATTATTTCCAATAATGATAAAAGAGGAAATAAAGTGGCCTCAAGTCTAATCAAGCCTAGTTACAGGGGGGAAAAATCGCTCTCTTCTCAGATTATTCTAAAGGAGTTTGGGGGAAGGCAGGCACGTGTGTACATTAAAAATAGAATTGCTAATAATCCTGTAAGCCAGTGTTCCGGGTTTGGGAGGCCAGATGGCAGGGTTGGAAGAGCTGAAGTCAGAAGCCCCCTTTCAAAGCAGCCGCATGCTCACGCTGCCATCCAGGGAAGTAAGCATTCCTGCCTGCCTCCAGCTCCTCACCCATCACATGGGGGCTCACAGAGGCATCCCTGGTGTTCTTGAGCATTCAGAGTCTCCCCACCAGCAGGAGGAGGCAAAAATAAAAGACTGACCCTGCTGGAAACCTGGGTTTGCAACTCTTGCCAAGTGCCTGGCTTCCATCCACCAACATGGAGTCACTGGAGGTAAAATCAGTGAATGTCAAGAGGGAGTTCTCCATCCCAGCACTTGAGAGATCACCCACTCCAGGTCCCTGGTACCAAGCTGCTGTTTGGGATGAACCTGTGCCACTTCCAGTGCCCGCTTTTAAGGGTCAGGATTGCCTACCTGTCCCAGTTAGCTTCTTTCTGTCAATTTAACACATCTAGGTTTATCTGGGAAGATAATCTCAATTGAGGGATTATCTAGATCAGATTGGCCTATGGACATGCCTGTGAGGGGATTGTCTCAATTGTTAATTGATGTAGGAGGGGCCAGTCCACTATGGGCAGTACCATTCCCTAGGCAGATGGTTCTGATCTGCATAAGAAAGAGAGCTGAGCATAAGCCGGCCTGCTACCCAGCAAGCAGCATCCTCCACAGTTCACACAGCACTTCGACTGTGAAGTAAGTTCCTTGGTCAGAGGCAATGCTGTGTGGGGTAGCAAACAGGCCTGCCTTCAAGTTCCTGCCATGAGCTCCCCCAAAATAACAAACTGTAATTTAGCATTGTATGCCAAATAAATCCTTTCATTTTGGGGCCAGGGTGTTTTGTCACAATAGAAATTAAACTAAAACACCACCCAAGCCTGCCTTGCCTTTCCCATAAAGTTCCAAGATTCAAGGAGCCCAGGTCCCCAGATAGCCACAAGGGAGAATCTCCCTCCACAGAAACACTGCTTTGCACTGCTGGGTGACCTGGACGTAGCCCTTGGGGACTCTAGCATCAGCATTCTAACTAACAGAGCAAGACCCGGGGTGCCATTAATAAAGCTGTCACTTTGCTCAGGGCCAGGCACATAAGGACACTGGTGTCCTTCCTTCTATAAGAAACACACTAGACGTAGAATACTAGAGCCACGAATTAATACAGAGTTAGGCCAGACTTTCCTTGGCATAGATAAGCTGCTCAGAGCAAATATCAACATGGAGACAAAACATGGTGGACAATCAAACACATTAGCTTTTGCAAAGATATGTAAGTTCTCCTTTTTATCACATAAGGCAGCCTACCTTCTAAGGCTGGCGAACTGCATACACCAACAACCAGGGCCATTTATAGAGTATTCTTACAGTGCAGAGGACACTCCACACCTTGCCTGGGCACCTTCCCTCAGTGGCATGAATTTTATTCTTATCCTCATGCTACACATAGAGAAACTGAGTCCTGGTTATGTCATCTGAGATTGACAGCCAGAAACCTGACCCTCCGATTCACAACCCACACAACACTGCTCCCTCACCTGTCTCCGCAAACTCCAAGGTAACAAGAGGTAGTGGGGCAGATAGAGAAATAGCTAGGTCAGTAATGTGCTCTTGATGTGTAAGCATGAGGACCTGGGTTCTAATCCCCAGAATGCACATAGAAAGCCTGGCATGGTGGCACTCGCTCATAATCTCGGTGATGGGGAGATGGAGAGAGGTGGGCCCCTGGAGCTTGCTGGCAGAACAAGGGGGAGAGCTACTGCGGAACAATGCCCAAGGTTGCCTGCCTGCTGGCCTCTACACATGTGTGTATACACACATTCACAGAGAGAGAGAGAGAGAGAGAGAGAGAGAGAGAGAGAGAGAGAGAGAGAAGAGACAGAGAGAGAGAGAGGTAGAGAGGCAGAGACAGAGACAAAGACGCAGAGAGAGAGAGAGAGAGAGAGAGAGGAGAGGAAAGACAGAGAGAAGAGGGTGGAGAAGTCATTGAAATTGTCCTTTAAGGGGTCTAGGTCCCAGAAAGCAAAGGGCAGCGACAGCCCAGCTCTGGAAGAGAAGTAGGTGCGTGGACACGGAGGGGCCCGCATGTCTGGTGAGAGTCTGGGCCTGACTCCAACAATCAAAGAACCTGAAAATCAGTCTAAAAAACCAGACAGGGCTCGGATAATTGCGCTCCTTTCCTGCAAACGACGGCGGGGCTTCCACTCCAAGCTGGAGCCATTCCACTGACGAGCTCAGCCTCCCTTCAAGAGTGGTTTCTCGCCACGACTCGGATTTATTTAAGTTCCACCATTAAAATGCAAGCCGGAATGCACACTGCCATCTCCATGGCGATGAGCGTCCTCAAAAACCAGCGCCAGTTTTAATGATTAAATTATCTTTATTTTCGGTTCTTCCATCTCCACATTTCCCCACACTTTAGTACTCGTTCAATAATTCAAGGCTTCTCCAAACACCAGTGAGGAGCCTGGCTCCCTAAGGTGGTCCTTTGCTTCCAGGAGCAACCTGTGGCAGGGACATCGCTTTAAACACTGTCATAGTAACAGTGCTGAGGAGCCGCTGGTTGAAACAGGTGTAAGTCACAATTTACAGTCCTCAAAGATTGAAGGAGGCTGTCTTGAGTCCACAGAAGTTCTGAGATGATGATGCTGGGGTAGGGAGAGGTAGAGAGTATGGTACCAAGGCCAGGTTTGTTTGCTGTTGTTTAATATTCTGCAGAGCATCCAGGAGCCAATGCTGTGGTTTTGACAGTGAGTGTATGGGTGTGTACCTGGGAGTGTGTACATGCACACATCTGTGGGTGGGCACGGAGGCCAGAAGTCACCCTCAGGTGTTGTCACTCAGGAACCATCCATCTTGCTTTTTGAGACAAGGTCTCTAACTGAAACCTAGAACTCACCAAGGAGGCTTTCCTAGCTAGCTTTGTCAACTTGACACAGCCTAGAGTCATCTGAGAGGACCCAGAGGAGAACCTCAAGTGAGGCCTCACTTAGATCAGACTGGCCTATGGGCATGCGTAGGGGTTATTGTCTTGATTACTTACTGATGCAAGAGGGCCAAGCCCACTGTGGGTGACACCATCCCTACGAAGGTAGTCCTGGGCTGTATAAAAATGCTAGTTGAGTATTAACTAGTGGTTGAGTAATCCAGCAAGCAGTGTTCCTCCCTGATTTCTGCTTCAAGTTCTGGTCTTAGGTTCCTGCCTCTACTTTCCCCAGGGACTGTGTCCCTTTTCTCTCCAACGTTGTTTCTGATACTGTCCCTAAGGTAGAAAGGGAAGAATTGAGAAGGGAAGACATCCTCCCCGGAGTCTGAGTCACCTTTACTCCCCACCTTGACTGACTGGGGATGGAAGCTAGATTTAGTTACAGATCCCATGGGACAGGTGGCAACAGGGCCCAAGACCACCAGGCATCAATCGACTCAGAGACTCATTCCAGCTCCCCTAAGCGGGGGAAGAGAAGATAATTCAGGCTATGCAGAGAGGGAATTCTCCTAAGCCGCCAAGCCCAGAAGCAGTCAAGGGAACTACAGAGACTGTAGACAAAGCCAACCTTGACCAAGGTTACTCATACCACCTACTGTTCTGCCCTGGACTGTGTGGACATTAAGGACTTCAGATTCAATAACTGTGGAAATCAGGCAGCAGCTAAGACACCTTACACAGGCACAGGACCCCAGGTAGTAGGACTGAGATTTATATCTTAGCAACCTGAGGCTCTTTCAGCACCCCTCAAGCACAATCTGCCCTTCGACCCACACTGTATCCTAGACATCCATTTTATAGGCACAAAAGAAAACAGAACAAAACAAAAACCAGGTAAATCACTAGGTGCACCGGTAGGCGACGAAGGAAGTTTTCTCAGGGAGGGCTGTTGGGTCACTGGATATTGAAGGGTGAGTAGGAGTTGGTCCTGGCAAAACATGGAAGATGGGGAGTTCAATGTTGGAAAAAGCACTCACTGAATGTGACTCGTGGGTCAAGCGAAAGGAGCAGAGACCAGAGCAGAGGAGAGCCTCAGGAGCTAACTGGAGCCAGGCTGTGAAAGGCCTGAAACAGAGTGCTAAGAATCCAGTAGTCCCTCCGTCATTGACAGGAAATGGGGACAGCGTGCTGTTTCCTTTGCCTCCTTTCCTTTTCTGTCAACTTGCATGGAGCCCCTGTGAGCAGTGGCGGAGCTGGGGAGCTGCTGGCCTGCTCACATGTGCTCAATAAACCAGTGCTGTGGACCTGTGCAGGCTGAAGAGTCTGAAAATCTCAGCTACAGCCTAGGCAGGTGGCCAAGGGACACAGGCCCCTGCCACACAGTGGGGCCGAGGTGGAGTAAGAGGACTCACTCAAGACGGAGAGACTCGGCCGCCCCGTTGGTGATCACCAGGAAAGCCCAGCTGCTCAGATGATCCGTGCACGAGTTCACGGATCCTGGAATAGCACAGTGTCATCCCTCTACAAGGCTATTTTTAAAATGTACTCATCAGAAGTATTTATACCCCGCGTCTTCCAATTTGAGAGAGAGAGAGAGAGAGAGAGAGAGAGAGAGAGAGAGAGAGAGAGAGAGATTCAGGCAGCTGAAATGGCCAACGTGAAATAAAATTAATAAAACAGGACTTGAAATAAGAAAATGTGATTTTTAGCCGGCAAGCGGTAGTACCGTTGCTGTGACACAGTTTGGAGCCAAGCTGTGAGTTTCCAAGTAGCCAAAGCAAAAATGGGAGTCAGTACAGCACAGCTCACAGAGTCAGAAAGTAGTGAGTCCCGTCGGTGGTGCTTCAAGGAAGACAGACACTTCGCTTGTTCTAAACTCAGAATAAAACAGCTCAAGTCAGAGGTTTAGGAAGAAACAGAACCCGCACGGCTTGGGGAAGCCTTACCTAAAACTTAGAGGCCTGACATTTAGAGCAAAGAGCAGATGAAGGGGGGTGTGATCGGTCCATGGGAATCCCCTGGGATCCCCAAATCCAGGCTGTTCCCACCCTGCACTGGCCGTGTTGCCAGTTGTTAAATGCCAAGTTGCCTCCAGTCCTAGAGGAGGAAGAAACCCACAGAGCTGGGACATGAGAAATGAATCCAGAAGACTCAGGTAGGACTAGCGTCCATCTGGTCTACCCGGTGTCTACTGCACAGGGGGCACTGGTAGGCAGCCAGGGCTCTGACATGACAATCTCTACAGGGCAGCAGGAAAGGGTGGACCTCAGTCCTGGCTCTGAGTCACCCACTGAGCCACTTCATAACAGAGTCTTAGCCTCTCTGGACTCCTTGGCTTCAGATAAGGAAGAGCGGTATGTGCGCCATAGTTTCACCAGATGTTGCAGAATGGTTTCTGCTGTGGTTATGTAATTCTTAAACCCACCAGTAGCACCTAAGAGTTCCCTTAACGTCACACCTCCACTGACATTTGGTATTGCCAGACTTAATCTTTGCCAGTCAGAAGGGTGTGAAATGGTTATCTCATTCAAAATTGAGTAGGAGACTGGAGGGATCCAGATGACCTGAGTTTAGTTCCCAGCACCCATGCTGAGAGGCTCACAACTGCCTGTAACTCCAACTCAAGCGGTGTCCATCCACCTCCTCTGACTTCTTTCGGCCCCTGCACTCCTGTCATGTACCCCCCATACAGAGCCGCAGTCAAAAATAAAACATTTATTAAAATGTGTCTGAATGAGTAATAAACGTTGAGGTTGTCTGACCAGAAAGAAAACAGGGGAAGGGAAAAAAAGCAACACAGATTTGATGCCAGATACCCTGTCGTGTCTTTTACGAATATTTAGATGCCATGTGCACATCCCGAGGCAGTAGCTTCGCCTCAGTGACCAACAAACAGGACTTCAGTGTGTCCTGGCAACAGGGGTATTTGTGCTGGAGACCGTGGAGGCTCACCCTATTCCTACTGTTCTCTTCAAACTCACACCCACCTCTTTAGGGCACGTGCCTTCTGGTGTTCCACATTGGTATGCAGAGAGGAAATCTACTCAGGGAAAGGTGAAGAGCTGAGGCACAACCTTCACGTGATCACGGGTGACCCCACATTGAATGTCATCCACATGTCATGACACTATGCAATTCTGGCATGTAGCCTCATAGCAGGATCATTCCATCAGTGGCCAGTGAATGCGTTTCAGCTACACACTTAGGAACTAAGAGAATTGAAATGCAAGTCAGTGAGCCAGGTCCCTTCTGACCACTGGAGGTGCTTTCCAGACACCAGACTGACCAAGAGGGTCACACGGTAGGAGCACCAACGGTCCAGCAGACAGAGCTGAAGGTACACATGATTTCAACACGGTGACTAGATGCAGCCAGGTGCATGCAGCTCTCAACACATGGTGAGTGTTAATAAATGACACTGTCCTTGTATTGCTGTGGCTAGTACTCAATGTCTCCCCTGCTCCTGTCTCCTGCCTTAATTAAAGATAACTGAGAGCCAAAAGACTTTCAAGTTCACAGTCCCTGGGCACTGAATGGAGATAAAAACAGGAAACTCTGGGGGTCATTTCCATGTTTTTTCCAATCCTCAGAATCTGCCCCCAGGGACACAGTCCAAGCTTTGCAGTCCTGCTCAGGTCCAGCCACAACATTGTCTTCCAGGAGCTGGTACTCTGCCTGGTGGGAGAGAGAACCCATGACTGAAGGTCAGAGTTGCTCTCAACCCCAGCACAGCACAGCCTCCCAGCTGCTCTGCTCACGTTGCACTTAGCTGTTCATGGGGTGGTGGCTGCACCCCCTTACCTGGCCCTATGAGCCCACATGACACTCCTGTCTTCTCCCCTGGAGTGATGTGCTGGTGGGGGCATTGAAGAGTTTAGTGACGAGGTAATAAAAGGCTCCTAAGCTGTGCCTCTGATGGAATCAGTCCTGCCTTCTCCCCACAGTCCATTCCCACCTGGACGGCTCCTCCACACCAGCGGGGAGCCCTGGAAGATACTGAATGGGAAGCACACTGTGCCCTTCAATAGTGTTATCAAAGCACATGCAAAGAATTTTGTTAAATTTGAATTTCAGACACACAGACATTTTCGTAGATGTATGTCCCAACCACCATATTACTTATGGCACATCTGAAACTCCTGTGCTTTGATTTCTGAGCTTGGCCCACCCTGCCTTCCTTAGCTGTGACTTGGTGGGTCATTTCTGCTCCCAGGAAACAGTGATTTTTCTGTTGAAGGAACATCTCTGCAGCTTCAGCTCAGCCAGAGCAAGGCAGAGAGGTAAGCTTCCTGGGGACGGATGTTCACCGAATGGCTTTGTATGGTGCTCTGTGAGACTTGGGTCCTTCGTGGCTCCTTGCTCTACACCAGGAACTGCTGAGATCTGATCAGAGGGACGTCACCTAGTGCTATATGTATGTGGGAATGTGCATTGCGTGTCTGTGTGCATACGTTACAGTACGCATATAATATATGTATATGTGCGTGTGTTTGCCAGTATGAATTTTATTTATGATTTTTAAAAATTCCTTGAGAATTTCATACAATGTATTTTGGTCACGTGGCTTTTGAGATTGTTCGGTTGACAGTGCCAGGGGGGAGGAAAAAAAAAAACAAGGAAAGAATTTGCAAATGAAGTTTTGGAAGAGATGAAATGTGAGCAGGGGAAGGTTTCCACAGCCATCTAAAAAGATCCAGACACTGACTCAGCAAGTTTCTGCAGCCCAGTCACTGCTACCAAGCCAAAAGAAACTAGAGGCAGAGGACACGTGCTCCCCAACATCACAGGCCCTGGGACCCCAGCACTGGGCATTTGTGACCTTTCCTCCCTGCCTGAGTCACTGCTCTCTTACCAGGTCTGTGGCCCAGTGTCAGGCTGCAATGTAACCTCCCACCTCAGCCCTGAGTATTGGGGACCAGACATCTTCTATGGAGCCAGCAGCAAACCAGGCTGACCACATCACAGGGAGGCACTGAGAGGGAGCCTGGGCCTCCCTCCCTCCCTCCCTCCCTCCCTCCCTCCCTCCCTCCCTCCCTCCCTCCTCGCGAGGCCGCACCAGGCAAAGTGTCCAACTTGTAATAGGGCTCAGTGAATCTTCTTCAGAGTCCCAAGCAGGAATGAGGACGAGCCGGCTCCAAGGCCTGAGATGTTTCCGTGATAAGGAGAAATAAATGGGCTTTTCAAAGACCACAGACACAGTTCTCTAGTAAATTCACTTTAAAGCATAAGAAGGAAAAAAAAAAGAAAAAGAAAAGGAAAAAAAAAAAAAAGGCCCTCTCCATCAAATATCAAATGCCGCCCAGGAAAGAGATAAGGTTTAAAGCCAGCGCGGATTCAGACTTATATTTATGTAGAGAAGTAATCAGAGCATCAAAGTGGAGGAAGAAAGTGGAAGGGTGTTAAGACAAATGAATTTTAAAAGCACACAATAGCAGCCCCGGATTCGCTTTCCCGTGCAATGAAGTATTTCAGAAGATTAAAAATGGTTATATAACTTCCAGAATCCACATTGTCAAAAAGATTTGTAACTCGATGTTTTCCGACCCAGGTACCAAATGAAAGAGTTTCATCTAGGTTTTTGATCCTGGCATTTTTTTTTAAGGTATAAAATATATTGAAATATTTAAATTGCTTGTCAAATGTAAACTTGCCCGTGTCCTGACACTTTTAAAATATAACGCGGCTTCAAACATCACTTCTCCTACTAGGGTTTTTTAAATTGTTTTATAATGCATTAATAGTGGAGATCAGAATCCAAAAGACTGGTATTTGTATATTCACATTTTCCCCCCCTCATCCCCTGTAATTTTCAGAATGTAATTCTGCCCCCAGCTGGTTAAAACATCTCTGACATCAGAAAGAAATGAGAAACTTCTCAAGGTCCCCGCGTGCATTGGAAGGGCAAGGGTTTGTGTTTCACAAAGCTGACAGGTGCATTGGGGGATGAAGCACTCCCCACCCCCACCCCACCCCCACCCCAAGTAGATTTTATGTGTCTATTGAAGCAAATGAGTCATTTTTCTCTTTATACAATCAAGGCATCCAGAATAGGGGCCAAGCATTTCAGGGAGGCCCTGGCTGCATCCTTCTTAGGACCGCTACCATTAACAAGGTATTGATTGCCTGGCTGTGACGTTGGTCATCCCTGAATGTCAGCCCGTGCAGAGTGTTGATGACCACCTTCATCATTTGCATCCTGAGCACGGCTTTGTTTTCTTAATGTGTACACTTTTGCCTTTTCCATTAAATTTGCTAAGATTTATTTCTACAAGGCCACATTCCAGCAAGGATGGCAATATGAGCATCTTCAATACTGAGAGAGGGCTCTTGCTCCACCCTGCCAGCATCTTCACCCCAGGCTCAGATGAGTGGCCAGGAAGCAGAGCTGGATACTCAGCAACAGCCAATGCCACTGACCATGGGTGGGCCAGTTAGAGTATCATTGGAGACTCTGTCTTTGGGACCCCTCCATTGTCAGCAGTGTTTTTGTGGGTGGTGTGGACAGAAGGACCCCTATCCCAGCACGGGTCTCTACAGAGCTCTCAGGGAAGAGATGAAACTGAGTTCTAGGCTGACAACATCCCAGCTCCAAAGGACTGACTGAAAAGAAGGACAGACTCCAAAGCACAGACTCCGGAGGTTGTCTCAGAAAGGCCCCGGGGAAAGGCAGTAGCTGGCTTGGTGTGGTGGCCTGTCAACTGCACCCCCAACCCCTATTCTACAATTACCCTGCTGCACCTCTAAGGCATCAGAAACAGTAGTGTGGACAGAAGGTGGAACTGGGACAGGACGGTTAGGGTCTGATTTCCTCTGTAAGCTCCCACGGATGACTATGAATGACCTTCAGGTCCTCAGCAGCCCCCTCCTTTTCATCACTGGTGAGGTTTTCAAAATTCAGATCGAGATTTAAAAGATGTAAAGTGTTCCTGAACGTGCTAGGGCAATCCTTCGCTCTCGAGGGAGGTATTTGAGGAAGGCAAATCTATCATCTCCCAGTGTTTACACTTCCTGTAAAAGGCCAGACAGAGTCAACAGCTTAGGTTTTGCTGGCCAACAGCAAAGTCGAGAGCATCACATAAAGAAAACACTTATAAAACCAGACAGGGAAAAAATAATGTCCCTTTAAACCAAAAGTGGTCACAACACTTATAACCCCAGCACTTGGATGGATAAGGCAGGAGAATTATGAGTCTGAGGTCAGCCTGGGCTACAGAGGTGCATCCTATCTCAAAAAGGCGGAACTAAAACTAACTAAATAGAAATCTTCAGAGTCTGGGGAGGGCTCTGTAGGTGAGATGCTTACCTCTCAAGCATGGGGACCCAGGTAGGCAGATCCCCAGGAGCATGCATCTATAACCTCAGAGCTCACCAGCCAGCCTGTCTAGCCAATCAGTAAGCTCCAGGTTCACTGAGAAACCTTGTCTCAAGGAACTAGGGTGGTGAGCTACACAGGAAGACATCTGATGCCCACTTCTAGCCTCCATGGGCATGTGTACACAGGAACCACACACAAACAAAAAGAAACCCTCAATTTTCATTAATAAAGTTAAAAACATAATGATCATGATGTTTTCACACAGGTCCACATATCAGAGTGGAAATCCTTCTTTTAAAATACTGAATCAAAAACTTGAGGATGTGTCCTATCATCAAATCAAGCACAAGTTCACTGCAAAAACTATACTGAGCTCGAAAGCTGGACAAAATGAGTTCTACCCGGGTTTGCCTGTTGACCATGCTGTTGGTATAATAAGGAGGGTGCTCAGGCAGCCTCCCTGTCCTTGTCATTCTCTGCCTGTCCCAGGAGGTCCTCAGGTCTCAAGATCTGTCCTTAGTCCTCAAATCCCACCTCCCAACTCACGTGCTGGGGCTCAGTCTCCAGCTCAAGGGCATCACGAGGCAGGGAAGTGAGGAAGGTGGAGCCCTTGAGAATTAGATTCGTGCCCTCAAAAAAGAGGCCCAAGTAGGAGCTTATTTGTTCCTGTGGTCACCAGAGGACACAGTAGAAAGTGGCTCTAAAACAAAGAGCATGAGTCCCCAGACCTGAGGCTGCTGGTACACAGACGTCCCAGGCCTCTGGATCTGTGATAGCACATCTCTGCAGTTGTCATTTACCTGGTCTGTGTATTTTTGTTCTAGATGCCTGAGCTGATGAGACCTTGCTCCTCCGTCACCTCTTCTGGGAAGGCTTCTTGTATTTTGCCTTGTCTAGAGAAGATGCTGATGACAAAGTGTTCTAGAAAACGCTACAAAGGAACCGTGGACTCCTGGAAGGCAAGCCTGGGCTTCTTATTCAGCTTATTTGGTGGGTATAGCCTGAGTACTTGCAGAGCTAAGGTAAGTCTTTGGGAAAGGAAGGAGGGGGGAGTAAGCCCTGGGCTACGTCAGAAGCCAACCCCGTGCTCACGCACTCACGCTAGAGCTCTCTCTCTCTCTCTCTCTCTCTCTCTCTCTCTCTCTCTCTCTCTCTCTCACACACACACACACACACACACACACACACACACACACACACACACACCAGCCCACTACTGAGTTGAGGAGCATCAGTGAATACCAGCCACCCCAGTGAGCACAACTAGCAAGACTCTTCTTCTCAGCATCATCTCAACGAGCCACACAACACAGAAGAGGGATGCTGCTCCCTCTCCACCTCGCAGATGGGGAAGACTGAGGGAAAATGGCATGGGCAAGGCTCCATGGCTAGCCTGTAGTGCAAGCAGGATACAAACCTCCCATCTCTCTCTAGACCCTACCCGTGAATCTCCTGGCCACGATTCCCAGCTAGGACTCTGCAGGTGGCTCTTCACCTGTGTGTCCTCTCACTTTTACAGCTGAGGCAGCTTCCTGGATGTCACCTCTTTATTCTCCTATCCTCCAGTGCTGCAAGGTGGAAGGCAGACTCTGAGAGTGTTGTCTCTTGTTAAAGACTGTTATTCCCCAACTGTCTCATCTTGATGCTAGGACTCCTTTGCCTGTTGACCCAGAAGATGGAAAAACAGATCTCTGAACCATAGCTCTGGAGGAGCACCTTAGCAATCAGTGGGGAAACTGAGGCCTAGAGATAGGATCCCTGAGGCTCTAAGGTGAGATTAGGGGCTAGACAGTGTCTGTTTTCAGAAGCTGCTGTGCAACTTGATACTCAGTCTACCATGCCCAGCTGAGGGGGACTTATAGGGTGTGGCAGCTTGAGTGAGAATGGCTCTTTTAGGCTCATACATTTGAATGTTTGGTCCCTAGTTGGTGGAACTGTTTGGGAAGGATGAAGAGGTGTGTCCCTGTTGGAGAATATGTGTGATTGGGGGTGATCATTAAGGTTACAAAAGCCCATGCCATTCCTTGTTATCTATCTCTATATCAGGTTGATACCAAGGTCTACCCAGTGAGATGCCAGCTGCTGAGATCACAGACACTCAGCAGTCTTCATCACTTTCACCTGCTCACATGGCTGGAGACCAGAAATGTGCTCTCTGCATAATAATGGAAAGTCCATCTGTATCTGAAGATGGAGCTGGAAGTAAAAATTGGAGGTGATGGGGGCCACCTTCTGCAGACAGTGTCTAGGACCAGTGGATTGGAGTTCACCAGATGCCCGTATCCTTGTCTCAGACTGCATCCTCAGAACACACCCTAGAGCAGAGCGCAGAGATCAGCCCTGACCTGTGGATGGATGGATGGACGGATGGACGGATGGACGGATGGATGGATCAGAAAAAAATGAATATATGGTAAGGCAGATCTGGAGTTTTTAATGTTACCCCAAGGGCAGTGGGAGCACGTCCTAAACAGCTTGTGCCCACTGGGAAGCATCTCAGCAGTAAAAGACAAACCTAATAACAAATCCTTTTCTACTACTTGCTAGCTGGTTGCTCTGGGCAGGTACATCACCTCTCTGAGTTTCAGTTTCCACAGGAAACTGAAGGATTAAGTGAGGTATCAGGTCACCTTGCTGAACATACAGGGGCTTCCCATGTCTGCATTCTTCCCCACAACCCAGTATCTCATGAGTTTGGGCTAGGAGCTAGCAGCTAATGAATGAGGTCTAGTCAAACATTGATAGTGATAAGTACCTGGCCCTCAAGGAAGTTGATTTGCATTTTTCTAAAGGCTAAAGATGTTGAGTTTTGCTGTGACCTTGCACAGCTTAGGAATTGATTTAACCAGGGCCAAGGGGAAAGAAGAAATGACAGCTGTACATACAGAAAAGCTGGGACTCCGTGGGCCTTGTCTCTGATGGAGATGCACCAATAGCAGCCTGGAAACTCAGCATGCTTGTTTCATCATTGAAGAAGCACTTTTATTGTATACTGCTGAAGGAGGTGGCCAATTCAACTAATCTGGGGGTGGGGGTGGGGCTCTGGAGGAGTGCCCTCTTGAGCTGTAAACAAGTGGCAGGGGGAAGCTGTCTTGGATGCTTTGCCATTTCCCTCAGCCTGACCTGGAGAAAGCATCGCCATTCCCGTGGGTCTGAGGCATTGGCATCCTTGACACAGTCATGGTCATGTCAACAGCACACATTTACCCAGGCCTCCCTCTGCTCACCATGGGGTTTTGCACACATTCGATGGCCGTTTGTACCTCTTCTTTTGAGAAGGTTCTGTCCCAGTGATCTGCCTATGTATTGATTGAGACCGTGTTCTCTTATCGTTAACTTTTTCACTTCCTTAAACATTCTCGATATTAGTCTTCCATAAGAACCACTTGCAGACCTTGTCTCCTGTTCTGTGTGATGCTTGTTGCTCTGCAGATTCTTCCATTTGCGTGTAGAAGCTTCTTAAGTTGCAGACAAACCCACACCCAATGTTACACGGAACAGGAGAAAACGGAAATCATTTCCTGTAAATTCAGAAATGAGATGAGGCTGTCCATCCTCACTGCTCCTACAGTATGGTTCTCAAAATTTTCACCAGAGCAATCAGTCAAGAGAAAGAAAAGAAAGGTATGCAGCCAGGAAAGGAGGAAGTCAAATGTTGCTTTCTGAGGATGATACAATTGTATACATAAAACCCACCTAAAGACTCTCAGAAATTGTTTTTTTAAAAAATCAGCCAAGTCACAGGATACAAAATCAAAATATTAAATAAACATCTATAGTTTTCCTATACATCAACAATGAACTCACCAACAAAGAAATCAAGAACACAGTCCTATTAATAATAAAATAATAAAAACTGACCTAGAGAGAAACCTAACCAAGGAGGTACAAGAGTTTCACAATGGAAGTCATGAAACGAGGTAACCCATGTTCATAGACAGGGAGATAATATTGTAAAAGTGTCTACGTTACCAAAGGCTAGCTACAGATCCAATGCAATTCCCATCAAGATACCAATAACAATCTTCACAGACTAAGAAAGAACAATTCTAAAATTCACATGGAAAGACAAAACACCCGAAGTATCCAAAGCAATCCTGAAGGAGAAGAACAGTGTTCAAGGCGTCGTAATACTGATCTCAAATTATGCTACCGAATCCTACTGACACAAACAGTGTGGCGCTGGCACAAAAACAAACAGATCACTATTTCTGAACACACCAAACACATGAGCTTCTTGGATCTTTGCACTGGCTCTTTCCTCTGCCAGGAAAACCCTTCTACAAGTATCTACAGGCTTGGCTCTACTTCCTTTTGAACTCTATTCAAATATCACCATATCCAGTAAGCCCCTCATCCACCCTCATGGTTCTCCTTACCTGAACTGCTGTCTCTACGGCTCTCAGATTCGTCTGTAATTGGATGATGTGTCAGCTTACTTCTTACCAACCTCTCCCTCAGTGGAAGGGAATAGTATCTGAGGTCTGGGAAAGTGTCTGCTGGCTGCCATTGGTGGCCTGCCTAGACCTTTCTCAGCTATATAGATGCAGGAAGCAAAAAAAGGAAAGAGGGGGGAAGGGAGTGGGAAGGAAGGAGAGAGGAAGGAAGGAAGGAAGGAAGGAAGGAAGGAAGGAAGGAAGGAAGGAAGGAAGGAAGGAGAGAGGAGAGAGGAAGGAAGGAAGGGAGGAAGGAGAGAGGAAGGAAGGAAGGGAGGGAGAGAGGGAGGGAGGGAGGGAGGGAGGGAGGGAGGGAGGGAGGGAGAGAGGGAGGGAGGGACAAACAGTGCTTTGACGCTTTTGGAGCAGATCTATCTTTGCAGCTTATCTAAGATCTTGAAGCAAACTTCAGAGACATTCTAACTTTTCCTTTACAACAACAATTTCTGTAATACTTTCTCTTTGTTCCAATTATTCTTTTTTTCTCTGTCCCTCCAACTTTGTACACCCCGCATTTGGAGTTTGATGGAAGTGCACTCCCTGCCAAAACTTCAACTTGCAATCTTGTTGTCTCAGGCATCCCGAGGTTGTACAATAACCAAATGTCTTTGTTCTTGCGATGAGAGTATGCATCAAGAATCAAAGAAGCACAAGGAAAAGGAACGTTCCAGGCTATTACTGTAACAATCCAATTACAATGCCTATCAAACTTAACTTCACAGGTTATAGCCCCTAATTGCCTGACAAAAATTGACACTTGAGTCGAAACAGCATAATATAATCAGAGTCCAAATTAAATTTGATCGTGGGCAGAAAACGATGCTATCATCCGAAGGCATGGGAACGGGAGATCAACTGGCGTGATACCGGGGATCAGAAATGAAAATTATTCATTAATGGCAATGCGTTTCCGATAATGGAAAAGACACAGTTCAGACGGCTTCGTAAAAACACTATTAATTAAAAAGATGATAGACCTAACAAGCCATAGAAACCAGAGGGCTTTTTTGGGGGTATGCTCATTAGGGTGAAGGATAACATCGTGTGAGAAGGAAGTCGATGTTCTTTAGTGAGAAGTGCTTCGTTGACGCAGAAGTGGAGTTTACTGGCCGCTGCTCTGTGGAGTGGTGTTCTCCTGGGGGCTGTGTTCCGGGGCTATAAAAAAAGAAAAAGGAAAGGCAGTCTTTGGCCATATTACGGCTGTGCCGTAAGTGCAGTAGTGCCAGCTATAAAACAGAAGGGGCTCAATTCATAAAAGAAATGCTCGGGGGAGTTCACATACAATAAAAGGAAATGCGCTGCAGAAGCTAGGGAGTCGCGTGTGTGTGTGTGTGTGTGTGTGTGTGTGTGTGTGTGTGTGTGTGCGTGTGCGTGTGCGTGTGTGTGTGTGTGTGTGTGTGTGTGTGTGTGTTTCCGGGGGAGTGGGGAGCACATAAGCTTGTGTTGTCACCTTGCAAGGTGTGAGATTTCTAGCTGAGGGACTGAAATACACAGAAGGACAGTCAAATGTAAGAGGGCATCAGACAGAGGGACAGACTTCTGCGGGGGGGGGGGGGGGGGAGAAGGGGGCCTGAATGCATGGCTCAGTAGTTAAGAGCACTCGCTGGCTGCTCTTGCAGAGGACCTGGGTCAGTTTTCAGCACCCACAGGACAGATCACAACCACATGTAACTCCAGTTCCAGGGTGCCCAGTGCCCTTTACTAGCCTCTAAGGGCAGACATGAAGATGGTACAAATATACAGACAGGCAAAGCAGTGGAAAAAATGATTCAACTATTCAAACATTCAATCAGTACTTAATGAGCACCTTCCATGCTTTTTCCCTGTTTTGGTGATCAAATAATGACAAAGGCAAGCTGGCAGAGCCCCATGACCAGATCCCCTCTTGAAGAGCCCACCTCTCCACCCTGTGGCAACGGGAGCAGATTCCAACACATGAGCCCAGGAGAATACTTTCAACCTGAAGCTGACCAGGCCTCTCTGGAGTCAAACAGACATGTGATTGCCAGATGCTTCCTAAGAATGGGAAGTCTCCAGCAGAAATGGACTGGCCCAGGTGGCCTGGAGCAAACACTGGCTTCCCTCAGTCTGGTGCTCCATGCAGCAGGTAGCTGGGAACCTGAGCACTGATCTGTGGATCTCTAGGGAATGTGGGATCCACTCCAGGGCCTGTACTTGCTTGGCAAAGTGTCTGGCACAGTTCCCAGTAGGAACCTGATTCTGAGTGCTCTGGAAATGGCCTCTACTTCATGGCTAAAGGTAAGCCAGCTCCAGGCTGAAGCCATCAACCAGAGTGAGAACAGCATGGCCTCTTTACCGCGACCTGCGGCTTCTACACACCCAATACCATTTGAATCAAGTTTGTCTGCAAAGTCTACAGGCCACAGAGGCGGGATCTGACCCCACACAGCACATGGTAACACTCACAGAATCCAGATGATGTGCACTTATCTCCACAGCTGAGGTAATGGGTCCTCAGAGAGGTGAAGGAAATTCTCTGAAGTCACACTACCAATGAGAGGCATAGCCAGAGTTCAAAGCATGGTGTGTTCCTCCTCAGAGTCCAGGCTTTGTTGGAGGAGACAGAGTCATGCAACTTCTGCTTTGGTGGCTTCCCTGCTTCCCTCCCATCCTGCTCACTCTTTCCGACTCCCTCTGCAGTATCTGTTCAAAGCCTGTTGATCCACGTTTGCTGCTCATCCCTCTGCTTCTCCCTGATGGTGTTTTCTTTCATATGGGCCCACTATCACTTTAGCTCACATCTGGCTCTAGCCCTTGGTGGCCCAACACTGGCTAGGATGCCACTTGAACTGACCAATATGTCCCCGGAGAGAAATGGAGTGGGTACTTCCATGTCTTCTGCCCAAGAGCTCAAATGGCCCAAGGTCACCAAGTCCCAAGCAGGAAGACAGAAGCCTTAGCCCATTCTCGGAGCAAACACTGGGTGTGAGTGGACTCTACAGAGGCCCAGCATACCAGAGAGGCAATTCCTTCCCATCCTAGCATGCACTCAAGCTCTTGGTCCAGTGGCACGAGACGTCTGGGACACTTGTGACGTGTGTCACTCGTTCACACCACCATTGCTCATTCATTCATACAGTACTTGGCAATCTCCCACTATAAGTCAGACAGTGCCCTTACTGGTGGCAATGTTCACCATGGTGAACGAGGGAGGAGTGGTCCCTGCCCACCTGAGACATACATACATAGGGAGGAAACAGAGTAAAAACCCATAAATAATGTCAAGGGAGAATGTTCATAATAAATCCTGTGAATGAAATGACCAGCAGGTGTATTGGAGGCTAACAGGGCATCCAGTAGAGGAGAGTGTGGGGCAGCCTCTGGAAGACGGCGTTTTCAGAGCTGAGCCGTCACTGCATGTATTAACACTTACTAGGAGTCCCAGGCCACCTGGGTTGAAAGGGCAGGAATGTTTGGAAAGTCAAAGGATGCTCCAGGCAGTGGGGTGTCCTAGGGAGAGACATCAGACCACATAATAAACCTATGTATTAGTTACTTCTCTCACTTCTGTGGCAGAGTACCCGAGGTGGTGGTGGTGGGGGGGAGTTTATTTGAGCTCAGTTTACAGACAGAGTCCGCCCTGGAGGGGAAGGTGTGGTGGCAGGAGAGTGAGGCAACTGGCCGTGTTGTCTCCATGTTCAGGTCGCAGAGACATGAATGTTGGTACTCAGTTTGATTTCTCAATTTCTCCCTTTTATGTGGTCTGAGACCGCAGCCCATGGAATACTGTTGCCCATGGGTAAGATGGGTCTTCCCACTTCCATGAACCCATTCTAGCAACTCCTTCACAGACATCTCCAGAAGATGTGTCTCCTGGGTGACCCTAGATCCTGTCAACTTGACAATATTAACCACTACAACCTGACTTGCAACAGAAGGTCCTCCAAGCCCAGAGTTCTCCGCCCCAGCACTCCAGTTAAATCTATCCATGTCTTCTCTGCTGTGCCTACTTACTCTCCGGTCGCCTTCATGTGGAGTATCTCTTTTCTCCTCGGAATCCTCCTACAGTCTAGAAGCCAGGGGTCTTCTTGTTTATTTATTTATTTCCTTTTTTGAGTGTGTGTGTGTGTGTGTGTGTGTGTGTGTGTGTGTGCATGTGTGTTTGTAGGCCAGCAGTCAACCTCAGGTATCATCCCTCGGGAACCACCCACCTTGTTTTTTTGAGGCAGGGTCTCTCCTTAGCTTGGGCTGCTGACTCAGCTAGGTTGTCAGTAAGCTCCAGGAATTGCCCTCCTCAGGATCGGGATTCCACGCCCAACCCGCTTTTCCTCGCGTGGGTTCTGAGGATTTCACCTGGGTGCCCACGCTTGCACTGCAGTCACGTCACCCACCAGGCTGTCTTCCCAACGCCGAGTTTTCTTTTTGACATAAATAGAAGGAATGAACTCCAGATAACAAGAGGTATGGATGCTTGTGGACCTCGGCAAGCAGGACGCTGTTCAGGTGCGAGTGGGCACCGGTACTACAGATGTGAGGAATGTGTTGTTACGACATCAGTAAATGATAGGAATTTTTTAACTTCAGAGTAGTCTCATGGGACCAAGCCTGCACGCATCATCCATCCACTGCTGACTGAAAGTATGGGTGCCCATGTGGCTAGAATTCAGTGTGTGCAAGTGAGCCCAGAGCAGATTCACTGTCATTCAGCCTTAGGTGCTCTGAGGTGCTCATTAGGGTACACCGTGCAGGATGGGTGCACTCCCTCCCTCCCTCTCCATGTTCCTACCTTCTGGATAGAAATGGTTAGAGAAGAAGGCAGGGGACGATTTACTGCAGTGGGGATTGTTTTAAAGAATAAAGCTACGGCCCTCAGAATCCCAGGAGAAGCTGTGCTGATGACTTAGAGAATGACCGCATCCATATTTGACAGGGACATCTTCGTTTCGAAGATAACACTCCACTAAGGAAGTTCAACTACAACTAAAAGCAACTATCTTCAGCCCTTCCCCCGACTCTCCCAGCTCAGAGTGGCAGCACCCTCAGGACCCTCTCCTCTTTTCCTGTGGGATCTTTGTGGCCTCAACAGCAGCTGATCTTCCTCCTACTTCTCCCCTGACTTCTGGCCCTACCTGCTCCCATTCCTGAATACACGCCTTCCTAGCCCACAGGGTGCGCTGCCACCTCTCTGTTCTCTCCCTTGTCATGCTGCCTGACCAGTAGAAAGACTGTGCGTCTTCTAAAGAAGGCCAGCTTCAAATTACCCCTCCACCCGTCAGATCCACTTCACCCATCAGATCCACTCCACCCATCAGATCCACTCCACCCATCAGATCCACTCCACCAATCAGATCCACTCCACCCATCAGATCCACTCCACCCCCACCCATCAGATCCACTCCACCCATCAGATCCACTCCACCCATCAGATCCACTCCACCCATCAGATCCACTTCACCCATCAGATCCACTCCACCCATCAGATCCACTCCACCCATCAGATCCACTCCACCCATCAGATCCACTCCACCTATCAGATCTACTCCACTCATCAGATCCACTCCACCCATCAGATCCATTCTACCCATCAGATCCACTCCACCCATCAGATCCACTCTACCCATCAGATCCACTCCACCCCCACCCATCAGATCCACTCCACCTATCAGATCCACTCTACCCCCACCCATCAGATCCACTCCACCCCCACCCATCAGATCCACTCCACCCATCAGATCCACTCTACCCATCAGATCCACTCCACCCCCACCCATCAGATCCACTCTACCCATCAGATCCACTCCACCCATCAGATCCACTCCACCCATCAAATCCACTCCACCCCCACCCATCAGATCCACTCCACCAGTCTTTCATCTTTTTTTTAAAAAGATTTATTTATTTATTATGTATACAACATTCTGCCTCCATGTAACCTTGCACTCCAGAAGAGGGCACCAGATCTCATTATAAATGTGAGCCACCATGTGGGTGCCGGGAATTGAACTCAGGACCTATGGAAGAGCAGTCAGTGCTCTTAACCTCTGAGCCATTTCTAGTTTCTCTTCAGATTGTACAAATCTTTTGCATTCATCTTTAGGGCTGTTTTACTGAGATACAGATTAGTAACCCCACCCCGCTTTGCCAGGGCTTCCACCATCCTTAACTGGAGGATGCTCCTGGTCCACAAGCATGTCTTGTGGACACAAGGTAAGAATGAGCCAGGAAAATCCCATGTCAGATAACCCAGAGAAGCCCCACTGGGAAAGAGGGACAGGAGGAGTCAGGGCTGGAGGTGGTAGAACACACTGTAACCCCAGCACTGGAGAAGAAGAATCATAGGTTCAAGGCTGGCCTGGCTCACACACTGAGCTCTTATCTCGTAGAAATCAAACAAAGAAAAAGGAAAGAGCCCCTCTCCTCCAAAGCTATCTGCCAACCCCTGAATTGTGACTGCCTCTGATTTGGTTTTCAATGATGAAAGCCTTGCTCACAGAGAGCTGTCATTCAGCAACCACAGGAAGGGGAGATGGAATGAAGAATGCACACCCACCCAGAGGAGGAAACACCTTGTATTCCCTGCTCCACTTTCACCCAGAACTGTAGTCCCTACTCAACATTAGATGGGTGGTGAAGAGAGTATTAGAACAGTCTAGAAGTTTCCAGAAGAATGAGTATGTAGAACTTAGTCTGTCCCAGCCGCCTGCAGACATTTGCTCGACAAAGTCATTTGTATTGGGAACTGACAAAGAAGCCACTGAAACCTCGGGACCTCGAGTCAAGAGCTGAGCATGTCACCTCATTTAGATCCGAGCAGAAGCCATCACCAGCTCCCTCCGAGGACAACCCATCACTCAGCAAGCCTTGCCGAGGGTCTGCAGCGCGCATTAGCATTTAATGTGATTCCTTATGGTAAATGATGGCTTAGTTCAACTCATTTGGAATGGGGCTGGGTTGGGTCTGCCCGTGGAAAGCGATGCATTAGTGAAATTAAATGGAGCTCATCATGCCAGCACATGTCACTGGAGCTGCTCTAGACAGGAAGGACAGCAGAAAACAATCTCCACACACGATGGATGTCTGTCTGGATCCCGTGGCTGCTTTGCAGAAGGGGGTCAGGCTCACAGCTTTGTACAGTCCGATCCACATTCCTCACACCCCGCCATCCCTGAGTAGCAGGATGAAATGGGTGAAGGTACCTGGTCAGGTGACAACTTATGTCTGTGCCTTTGGTGAAGATGCCAGTAAAGCTAGGAACTCAGGAAAGAACTCGAAAGTCACAGTGGGAGGAAAAATGGGGAAACTGCCTGCCATCATCATGCTCTGAGTTGTGCTGGTTGCGAACTTGCCCTTTGCCCCTCTAACTCATGTGACCTCAAGGGAGAGAAAACTGCATCTCACCCAACTCCATTTTCCCAGTGTAGGCACTCAAAGGCTTAATGAATGCATGAACAGCCAAACTTTTGTGGAGACTAATTTTAGATGGGTGGAAAACAGAAAGATACACAACACTAGCAGTCCACCGTCTTAACTCCTCAGCCACCTCATCCCACGGATGCACAACTCTGGAAAAAAATTAAATTGTCCAAGCACATTAATGATACTAGACGCTGAGGTAACATCCCATGGTCATCAAAATAATGGTGGATCCTGACAGCTGAGTGGGACCGACCTACAGAATAGGAGATGATTCAGCCATGAAGAAAATCCCGAGACATGTTACCATGTGGATGAACCCTGAGGACACCGTGCTATACAAAGTAAGCCAGCCAAAAGGACCAATCATAATTCTACTTACATGAACTAAAAGGCAGTGGCAATTGCCAGCAGCTGGGACCAGGAGAAAAGGGACTGAATGGGCACAGAATCTCAGCTTTGCAAGATGGGAAAGGTTCCCTGGATGGATGGTGGGAACACAGTTTCTGCCCCTGAAGCCCACACTTAGAATGACTAAGGTGGTGGGTCCATTGTGTATGCTCTCCCACGGTTAAAACCAATGTTGGTAATCTCTTCCAAATGGGAAAATACAGTATGTTCAGTGCAGACGACAGGGTGTGAAATGGCCTAGACGGGAGAACCACGTGTGTACCCGGGCAGAACAAGCAGAGTGAGACCCACCGCACAGTGGGTGGTGGCATTGTCTCCGTTTGTTGTTTTTAAAGTTTATTTATACTTTCCCATTTACTTCTTAAAACTCTTGACTAAATATGACAGTTATACTTCTCAGGAGCCAGAAGCAAAGAAAGAACTATCTCTGGAAAAGGCTAAAAGGTGTAGCCATGGGATGGTAGGTGCTCCCGAAGCAGAAGGATGCGAGACTCTGCAGCCCTGAAGTGCCTTCAGAATTACATTTTGTGGTGGTGGTGGTGGTGGTGGTGGTGGTGGTGAGGATGGTGGTAATGGTGGTAATGGTGGTTGTGGTGGAGTGATGGTGGTAGTGAAGATGATGAGGCTGGTGGTAATGGTGGTGGTGATGGTAAGGATGGTAGTGATGGTGGTGAGAATGTGGAGGATGGTGGTGATGGTTATGGTGGTGAAGATGGTGGTGATGAAGATGGTAAGGATGGTGATAGTGCTGAGAATGATTGTGGTAGTGAGTGTAACTTTCATGAATGATGTGGGGATGACAGTGATAGTGGAGGTGGCCATGATGGTGAGGAGGATGATGATGTTTGTGATAACGGTGACAATGGTGGGGATGATCGTGCTGACGGCAGTGATGGTACTGAGGACTGATTAAATAAATTGCAATAAAAACAATAAGACAAAGTCGGTGCTGAAATGAGAAAAAAGGGCCTAAAGCTGCTGTTCACATCACCATTTGGTCATGAGTCAAGGGTGGAGGCACACATGTGTGTCTCCCGGCAGAGCATGGGGACCACGAGGCCTGTGTTCTCACACACCGTGAGCAGATCACAGCTCTGCTCGCAACCTCACGGTCCTTCTGTAAAACCGGATGTCTACCCAGAAGAGTCTTTAAGTAACTGTCTGGTCTGACGGCTTCCAAAGGGACAGACGTCTTCCTGCCCCTCAGAAGTTACAAAGCAGGGCAGGTGCATTCCAAGGCTGAACGTCTCACCGCGTCTCTTACTGCAGAAGGAGTTCCATGAATGTTATTTTGAAATTAATCAGATGCATGTTGTGGAGCTCACAGTAAATATATGAATATAAACAAGACAAATGCATATAAGTGTGGAATTGTGTTAAACACATTATATAAATGTCATATAAACTCGGAGAGGGTAGAAATCAACCATGACTACAGATAATCCCAAATAAATAACTCGTTCTGCTTAGCTGTCTCTTGCACAAGGCTTGCAGCTGTAGACAGTGACTCCACCTCCACCCCCGTTCAGTCGGGCTTCCCATAGGTCTTACCCACCACAGAAACTCAAGAATGGAAAAACAGAGGTCATTTCAATGGAGTAGTTCAGAAAATGGTTCTGCATTGGTCTTTGGGATTCACGGAAGCGTGTTGCGGTCACAGGATCGTGTCAGTAGATGATCAGGCAGAGGCAGAGGAATCTCAGAGAACCTGAGCGTACAGCAGGGAGGACCCAGAAAGGAAAACAAGATGGCAGCCATTTGCTCATTTGCATAACTGAAGAGGACTTCCTGGGCTGTCATTAATGAGGGTGCAATGAGTCACAGAGGAAACTGGATAAAGGACTACCTTTGAGGTCACCGAGACTCCCTCGAAGCAGGAAGTTGGAGCCATCACAACCTGTGTGGGGATGTAGAGACCAAGGCTGCCATGCCTTGCCCACCCTGAGGGACTATGCCCTCACCATGTGCCAAAATAAACCTTTTCTTCCTTAAGTGGATTCTGTCAGGTATTTTGTCCAGCGGTGAGAAAAGCAACTAACTCGGGGTCTTTGGGATCACGAAGTTCAGATGACGTTCTAACTTGCCCATATGATTACATTCTTCTAGAGGCAAAATCTGAACACAGAGCCCCGGGGAGAATACCACGTGAGTGCAAAAGATAAGCCATGGAACCCCAAAACTACCAGACGCCTCCAGAACCCGAGCCAGACAGAGATGTGAAACACTCTCTCCCAGCTTTCGGTAGGAGCCGATCCTTACCTTGATTTCAGACACATAGCGTCCAGAGACATGTGAGAACACATGTCCATCCTTCAAGCCACTCAGTGTGATGCAACAGCATTACAACGTACTCAGCAAACTTATATGATGGTGGTGGCCAGCCCAATGAGAGTCACATCCCCCTCCAAGGGCTACCTGTTCTCAGCTCACAACACAATCCAAACAGATTGTGTCAAGGCCTGAGGCTCCCAGGAAAACCAGACTTAGTGGTTCCTCTCTCAATATTCTTGTCATCTAGAGCAAGGGGTCCAATTTCTCTGGTCCTCATTTCCTCATCTCCAGATCTGAAATGAGGTAACAACTCAGAAGTGTGTCACTTGCTTCAACAATTACATGAGGTGGTGTTCCTACTCTACCAGCACTATGTAGAACTCCCAGACTGGGAGGCACAGCATCCTGTTAGCCACCTCATATCTGGCTAACTACCAGCCTGCCCTCTGTAAAAAAAAAAAACAGAAAAGCATTGGTACTTCCGAAATTATTCACCCTGACCCAGTTGCAGTCCTAGACCTCTTCCTTTCCGGACACTTGAGGCTTGTTTAGCCTAGAGAAAAATTCATGCTCTGCTCTAGCCATTTAATGTGTAGATTTTATACCCTAAACAAAGATAACGCTAATGAATTCACAGTCAACCTTTTCAGCCCCATGATAGAAAAAGATTTTCAGTCACTTTAGCCCAAGCTGCAACTGCACCCAGGGTCACCCAAAGAAAAGGACAACACATTAATCTTTGTCCTCCTTGTGTTAAACAATCTCTCGGATAATCCATAGTGTGGCACGAAGCGAAACTCAAAACCTTAGAACGTCATCTAGCCGGTCCCCAATTAAAACATAATCTTTTTAAGCTGCCAATACCACAGAGTAGAATCAATAGAGGGGAAGACTCTGAGTGGCATTTCCTAGTGATCTGCTCTGACCGGGAATAGATTGTTGCTGTCATGGCTGGAGGGAGGGGAAGTGGACCTGTAAGGAGCCCGCAGGACTGAGAGAAGGGTGGCAGATGACTTGGCTCCGTCCTCCAGAGAAACTGGCATCTAACGCATCTCTTAGGGTGTGAGCCAGGAAGGTGACAGTTTTAAAATTCCTGTGAAACCACACGATGTTTTTCAGGGAATGATCGGAGCATCCATCCGCAAAGCCCAGTGGGTGTCTCGAGAGTATTTTCTCAGCACTCGGGGTTTCACTACGTGGGAAGGATCAAGAGACTGGTAGTGAATGAGTGATGGTATGATGCTCTCTTTCTAGACCCAAGAAGAAATGAGGCTCCATGGCATCATGGGATTTGCTATAGGTGGAAGAGTCTGTCTCCAAACCAAGGGTCACTGACTTTAAGGCTCCCATCCTTCCCTCCTTACCTCCCTCCTGGTACAGAGAGAAGCTCTGAATTGCATGTCTTGACAGTCACCAGTGGCCCTTGAGCCCAGCGTCCTCCACACCGCACAGTAGCTCGGGGCTTCTTTCTCAGATGTGTAAGATATCCAATGAGGATGAGGCTGGAAGAAAAAGCTTCATTCACAAGGGCCAAAGAGAACATTCTTCTCTGATCATTCTGGCCTCCATCTTCGTGTCCTTGGCTGGTGTGACTGACTATCAGATGTGCCCCAGCTCCTATAATCTAAAAAGTCAATCCTCTGTGAACTGGCACCTCCATTACCATTTCTTTTAACATCTCTTTCACTTTAGAAGCTATTCAGAATGGAGAGGATGTGAGAGAGAAGCTAGACGCTCACAGATGGGTACTGTGCATCTCACTGTAGAGAAACATGTATGGGTTGGGGGCGGGGCAAAGTGAGAGGAGCCATAAAGGATGAGACAGATCTTCCGGGTGACCGACCACCTCCGAGAAACCCCTAAAGTGTTTCCAGTGGGTGGGTCCTAGAGCAAGGGGGGAATGAAGAAGCAGGGCGTTGACTGAGGAGTTCTAGAGAAGCTGAGGGTGATGTGAGACGCCTTGAGGGCTAGCTTCCTAGTGGGTGAAGAGCAGGCCCTTCTCAGGAACTCTGGAGAGAATGGCATGGGGGATGAGATAGCAATAGGGTATTTGGGTCTCCCCTAGGCTGGTTGACAATAGAGAAGCTCTAAAGCGGGGATTCTCAACTTGTGGGTCACGACCCCCTTTGGAGTCGAATGACCCATTCACAAGAGTCACCATTGGAAAACACAATGTTCATACAGTAGTAAAATTGTAGTTATGAAGTAGCAACAAAAATAATTGTATGGTTGGCGGCCATCACAACATGAGGGACTGTATTAAAGGGTCACCACATTAGGAAGGTTGAGAGCCACTGATCTAAAGAGAGCTAGGATTCAAGGAGACTACTGAGGGGGAGGATGAAATGAGGGAACTTTGAGGGTTGGATGCATTGGGTCATTTTTATTGTCTTTTAACATCCACAAGTTCAAAATTGGAGTCATTTTTCCTGAGTAGTTGTTGCTTGCAGCTTGTAAATCTCTTGGAATGTGGTCCTTCTCCTAGCTGAACCCTGGGCCTCAGGACAGGCTGACAGATATGTGGTCATGTGAGGAAGACTGCCTCAGAGGGGAGGAGTGGTGCCAGCGGGTATCCAGACTTACCCACATCATAGCTACATCCCACGAGCCAGAAGTGGTCACAAACCCCACTGAGATCTCTACTGCTATCCTTCCGTTGCGGTGATACAGATGGACCTTGGGGCCACATGTGTATCAAGCAAGCGCTGCACCCCAGCTCTTGCCCCAACTGTATCTTGAACAAGTTGCTAGACCTGTGAGAGCAAAACCTTGTACAGGGTCTACGTTAGTTTTTAAAAACCCACAATGGACTAAAGATAGATCCATGGGAGATGCTTTAAGGGGCAAGACCACACCCTTAGCATTTCTTTGATTGATGGGCCCCTTCCAAACAGCTGGACTGGCTGGACTGGTATATCCAGATAGAAATGTGTCAGAATCACCCTGATCTAGGGAAGGGCTATGCTGGATAGTTATCTGTCAAAACTTGACATAAACTGGGGTCCTCTGGAAAGAGGGATACCTAACTGAGAAAATGTCTTCATCAGATTAGTCTGTGAGGCATTTTCTTGATTAATGATTGGTGTGGGAGGGCCCAGCTTATGGTGGATGGTGTTGCCCAAGGGCAGGTGGTCCTGGATGGTTAAGAAAGCAGGCTGAGAAAGACACAGGGAGCAAGCCAGTAAGCAGCACTCCTCCATGGCCTCTGCTTCAGTTCCTGCCTCCAGGCTCTTGCCTTTAATTCCTGCCTTGACTTTCTTCATGATGAAAGAAACCCTTTCCTTCCCAAGTAGCTTTTGGTCATGGTGTTCATCATGGCAACAGAAGAACAACAATCCAGGAGCTTTCAGAAGAAGAGATCGGAACGGAGCTTGGAAGGCAGGCAAGACTCCAAAGGGAAGAGCTTTGCACACCGAAAGAAGTCAAGTGCCTCTAAGGACTCCTCGTTCTCAGGCAGAGGCTCAGTCCTGTCACCATGGCCCTGGTACTGAAAAGCTCCAGGGAAAGGAAAGAAAGCTGTGTTCCTGCTATTTCTTGTTCAAACTCTCAATGCAGAAGCAGTCTGATAATGTTCTGCCTTTCACCCATGGAGCATCAAAAATCTTTATAAGTTGGAGCCGAGGCCTCAAGATAACATGACTTCTGACACTTTCAGAAATAGGCCCTATCTACACAAAACACCTTGATTGTCCAAGTAGGACGGTCATTGAGATGTTCAAAGTCAACAGGAGTCTGAAAGGGTGGTGGGAGTCTTCATTTTCCTGAGATATCTTTGGAGTCTCCCTACCCCGCTCATGCAATAATTACTTTTGAAACACACATGGCTTATGCAAACACTGGGTCAGGATTGATAAACACTGGTGATGTTTTACTGTCTTATTTTAAAACTACTAAATTAAATTAGAATCATGTGGTTTTCATTTCCATGAGACTTAAATTTAGTTCACCTGTGAACAAAGAAGTCAGAAAACTACAGTTGTAATTGTGTGATGAGGCAGAAAGTCATGTTTTAGCTCTACAGGTTATGCGGGCCACAAGAAATGCACAGGGTGCAAGAAATGCACAGTCCTTTTTTTCATGGTTTCACTTCTCATAGTCAACCACGTTCTGAAAATAATACAGAAGAGAAAAAAATAATAAACATCTTATAGTTTTAAATTATCTGCCAATCTGAGTAGTGTGATAAAAATCTCATGCTGTCCCACATACCCAGAACATGTGCCATGCCTTTGTCCAGAGTATCCACAATGTATGCACTACCCACCAGGGAGTTTCTCAGGAGCCACCTTGTAGTACCATGGTGCTGTGCCCAAGTCATCTTTCCTTTAACTTAATAACCACCATTAAGTGCAAGAGTAGCAATGTTACCAATTTTACTATATGCTGTTGTTAGCATTCAGTTTGATTATTTATTATTATTATTATTATTATTAATAATTTCTTGATATATCCAGTTATAAATTAAAAGTTATCATAGGTTTATATTATGCATATGTGTTGGGAAATATATACTATAAGTCAGGTTCAGAATGAGCCAAGCATTCAAATATGCATCCTGAGTCTCAAGTTGTCCCTCTCCAGGTGAAGAGGGATTATAATAATATTAAGTTTGATTTGTGAGGAACCCACACACACTTCTGTCACTCACTTTATAAAGAATTAAGCAGAGTTGTGCCCTGCAGTGTTGAGAGACCAAGGAGGGGCCTTCGAATGGTCTGGCATGTAACTCTCATAATTCTCCTGGGACATTGGCACAGTGACCCCATTTTGCCAGAGGACTCACCAGTGACGAGCCCATCTAGGTGCTGGGGGCTGTAGGAGCAGAGCTCGGCCTGTCTGTGGTGCCGCCCAGCAGCATGTTGGGGCTGGATGCTGCTGCCTTCTCCCTGCTCTCTTGGCGACTCTCTCTCCTCCACTCCCTGAGGCAGGCAGCTGCCAACAGCAGCATTGGAGAACAGCACTTGGCCACACTCGAACTTAGAGAAAACGACAGATTGACTTTCCACGGCTCTTTCCTGAGACCAAGCACCTTCTTCCCTCACCCTGAAAGACCAAGCAAGCTCTCTGGTTTCCTTAGTCCAAGTTGACTTAAACCTTGGTCCCTTCTGAAACATGGGGCACCTGGGCTGGGCAGGATCCAAGGACATCAGCTGCAGGTTCTCAACTGTCAGCTATCTGAGGGCCTTAGGTTGATGAGTCACCAGGAGTGGATGATAAAAATATGTCCCTTAAACAGTGTCCCTGTGATAATACAAAAAAAAAAAAAGATTGTTTTATTAATGGCATTTTAAGTACTGTTCCCAGCCTCACTAATAATATTTCTTAGTCCTTGAGGTAAACATAACACAAACACACCACACACACACACACACATAGACACACAAACACACAGACACACGTAAACACACACACAGAGATACATATACATAGACACACAAACACACATACACACACACATAAACACACAAAAACACACACAAATTGAAAGCAGAAAAACAGAGTGAAAATCAACACATATGCTATAGAACTTTTAAATGTTAACTGTAACACTAAAGACATTCCTAATCTCTCTCTCTCTCTCTCTCTCTCTCTCTCTCTCTCTCTCTCTCTCTCTCTCTCTCTCTCTGTGTGTGTGTGTGTGTGTGTGTGTCTGTGTGTGTGTGTGTGTGTCTGTGTCTGTGTCTGTGTCTGTGTGTGTGTATGTACAGGTGCACAGCTGTGTGTGAGCATGTGGAGGTCAAAGGTCAACCTCTGGTGTCATTCTTCAGCTTCATCCACCTTGGTTTTTGCTGTTGTTGTTTTTGAGTTGTTTTGTTTTGTTTTGTTTTTTAACAGGGTCTCTGGCTGGCCTGAGGCTTGCCCAGTGGGCTGGCCAGAGAGCCTGAGGGATTGGTCTGTTTCCACCTCCCCAGCTGTGGACTGCGGGTGCCCCCTGCATGTTTGATTTTTTTATGTGGGTTCTGTGGAGTGGGGGGGAGGGTCAAACTCAGTCCTCACCCTTGCCTAGCAAGCGTTTTGGTGACTGGTCCCGAAATGACTAATTTTGAAGATCACATTCAATTCAATTTATTCCTAAAAAGCCCTAACCGTTGCAGAAATGAAACGTGGATGCCTCTGTAAATGAATAAGGGACCTCTCTACATCATCTTTAAGGGGGTGGACTCTTTCCTGGTAATTTCCTGACTCAAGACAGCCTTTACTGGCATTCATTAAGTGCAGTGTGGACCAAGTTCGCCCTCCATGGCATCTCACTAAAATGTCATCTCGGGGTTGGGGATTTAGCTCAGTGGTAGAGCGCTTGCCTAGCAAGCGCAAGGCCCTGGGTTCGGTCCTCAGCTCTGGAAAAAAAAAAAAAAAAAAAAAAAAAAAAAAAAAGACAAAACAACAAAAAAGACCAGCCGGGCGGTGGTGGCGCACGCCTTTAATCCCAGCACTCGGGAGGCAGAGCCAGGCGGATCTCTGTGAGTTCGAGGCCAGCCTGGGCTACCAAGTGAGTTCCAGGAAAGGTGCAAAGCTACACAGAGAAACCCTGTCTTGAAAAACAAAAAAAAAAAAAAAAAAAAGTCATCTCACCTGGAAAGGAGGACTTCAGATGTAAAAGGACTTAAAAAGCTGTGGCTTCTGGGAGCCTCTTAAACCTCCTAGGACAGCCGGACAGTGAGATCAGTGCGAAGGTTAGCTTGCCTGGGTGTCAGGCTACCCTGCTGAACTCTCTGTACCCCATTTAGCTAACCTCAGCTTGTGAACTTATGTCTTCTTTACAACTCGGGGGTGAATACTTGCTCACTGGAATCCATGTGCTGCAAATCTGTGCCTCAACCATTGGCTTTGGAGACAGGACTTCTCTAGGTCTGGAGGGGTTCGTGGGCCTCTAAGGGTATGGCTCTGTTACAGTGGAGTCTGCCCTCCACACTTGTTCTCCCCACTCGGTTCTCTGAGCCACTGCAGGGCTCCTTACATCGCCCCCTTAACCGTGGACTTCTCAACTTCTAAACTGCAAAAATCCAGTCTTTTTCTTTATGAATCCTACAGCAGCAGAAACTCTTGACTTCTGGCTTAAAGTCATAGAGCTTCTGCATTCCAGCCAGGCTCCACGCTGGGCACCGCCAGGAACTGTTGTAAAACAAAGCAAAGGCACCAAGAAAGGCTTCCTTAGTCTGTGCTATTCCGCCAGGTGGCAGCTCAAGGCAGGCATGACCCATAGTTACACTGCCAGAGAAAGTCCCTGCTGGGATGATCATGGGTTCCCTGTTAGGACAAGTTAATCAGGTTAGAGTCTTGATTTTATTCAGAAATATGAAGAGCCAGGCATGATGGGTCCTGCCTGTAATTCAAGCACTTGGCAGGCTGAGGCAGGAGCAGCTCAACTCAAGAGCTAGCCTGGGCTACACAGTGAGTTCAAGGCAAACCTGGGCTACCATGTTAATCCTTGTCAGAAGAAAGGAGAGAGGGATAGAGGAGGGGGAGGGAGGGAAGGAAGGAAGGAGAAGAAAGGAGGAAAGAGAAGAGTGGAACAGAAAAAAAATATGTGTATCTATAGCATATATTTAAAAATAGAGGGATATATATAAAAATAAAGGAATGTATGTATAAATATATATTGTAAAAACTGTTAGTTAGCCCTGAAATGTAAGTGCAATTTGGTATATTCTGCTGTTATTCAAAATGCAGTAGCTTTCACAAATTCATTTCATAAACACCACTATAACGCATATTTATACAGTTAGTTCAACTAGAGTATTCTACTTAGAAAAGAGATCTCCAAACCTCACTGGAGTCAAAAGATAGAAACATTTCAAGGGCTCTTGGTGAGCTGGATACTGAGTTGTTCTGAGATGATATTTCCACTCAGGCTGTTCCATTTGGGAAGTTCCAAGCCTGGAGTATAACGTAAGACGACCTTCCTCTGGGAGGGCTATTCCAGGCCCTGATTCGGGCACGGCCTCTGAATGATGGTAATGACTGCATTAATGTCCCATGTGCTCTTAAGAGGGTCATTTAAATGAATTCAAGTGAACACATGTCCACTTCAATGAATTGATGTTGCCTGGTCAACTGAGCCTGCGCCAGGAGTGAGGCTGCGAGCCTTACACGGCCCCTTCACCGTGGGGGATTGAGAGGCCCAGCCGAGGTCCAGGACCCAGACCAACACAGTCCAGCTGTTAAGTCCTGGACCCAGACCAACACAGTCCTGAGTGTTAAGTCCTGGACCCAGACCAACACAGTCCTGAGTGTTAAGTCCTGGACCCAGACTAACACAGTCCTGAGTGTTAAATCCTGGACCCAGACTAACACAGTCCTGAGTATTAAGTCCTGGACCCAGACCAACACAGTCCTGTCTGTTAAGTCCTGGACCCAGACTAACCTGTCCTGAGTGTTAAGTCCTGGACCCAGACTAACACAGTCCTGAGTGTTAAGTCCTGGACCCAGACTGACACAGTCCTGAGTGTTAAGTCCTGGACCCAGACTGACACAGTCCTGAGTGTTAAGTCCTGGACCCAGACTGACACAGTCCTGAGTGTTAAGTCCTGGACCCAGACTGACACAGTCCTGAGTGTTAAGTCCTGGACCCAGGCTGACACAGTCCTGAGTGTTAAGTCCTGGACCCAGACTGACACAGTCCTGAGTGTTAAGTCCTGGACCCAGACTAACACAGTCGTGACTGTTAAGTCCAGACCAGAGTCCTAAGTGTTTTGGGAGTGCCTTCCTCCCACACACTTCAAGTGACCACAATATTGAAAATTAAAGCTCATTATGCTAAGAACAAGTAGACATGCTTCTGACATCCTGATAGTACCTATAAAACTTCTTCAGGATGGCAGGTTTTACTCTGAACGCCCCTCCCTGCTTCTGACAGTTAAAGGTCCAGATAACCCCGAGGCACCATGGTCTCTCCAGGCAAAGCTCTGGGCCTGGAGCATCTCTCTTTCTCTTTTGCCCTCCCCCCCCCCACCTCTTTCTTTAAACAGGACCTGACATACCCAAGTCTGACTTGAAACCTCTTATGTTAACCAAACTTGGCCCTGAACTTCTGATCCTCCAGCTTCTACCTCCCAAGTGCTGGATTACAGGCGTGTGCCACCATCTACACTTTGTGTCCTGGGACTCGAACCCAGGGCTTTGTGTATGCTAGACAAACACTCTATTGACTCAGCCACATCTCTAGCCCCTTGGAACTTTCCTGAGGGACTCACTTCCTACCTGAGTCAGACTGCTCCGCTAATGTTCAGTCTTTTACTTGCCAAATTTCTCCCCTGCTTTTATTTTGAAAGGGAAGTGCTTAGAGCCCCATTCTTAACCGTTTAAAGAAACTGACTGCAGCTCACAGGTCAGCTTGAGCCACAGTTTCTCCTGTTTCTTGTGAGAGGAGCTGAGGGTGACCCAAGCATGTTTACACGGCTGAGACCAATCAGAAGAACGGTAATACTTCAGGACACTTGGAAAGTAAATGGCAACATAATTTGACTCTGCGCAGCTAAGGAGGACACCCAACCGTTCCCGGCCATATTCTCCCAGCTGTTTCCTGGTCCAGCAGGGGTGAAGTCTCATTGAAAAGAGCTACCAGCTGAACAAAGCGAAGCAAAACACAAGCAAGGATAATCTGGGTAACAACACCCCTGCAGACAATGAATAAATCCTGGACCATGAAGAACCCGTCAGGCATCCCGGGCCTTGGCTTTTATCTGCACCTAACTTTTAAAAATACGGTGTGTGGGGCATGGAGAGATGGTTCAGCAGTTAAGAGCACTTGTTACTCTTCCAGAGGTCCTGGGTTCAGTTCCCAGTACCTTGATGGTGATTCACAACCATCTGTAATTCCTGTTCCAGAGTACCTGGTACACCCTTCTGACCTCCTCCATAGGTACCAGGTACATATGTGGTACACGTACTTACATACAGGCAAAGCACTCATTCACATAAAATGAAAGAAACAAATCTAAAAAAAAAAAATGTTTTTAAAAAATACAGGTGTGCCAGGCCAGAGATGGCAAGTATAATTATTCAAAGAGACAGAATAGCAGGATACAGATTCAATTTGTAAGCTAGAAATATAATATATATATATATATATATATATAACTCATATATGTTATGCAGATAAAAATGTACCAAGCGTATAATTAATTGATATAATATGATAATATAGCATATGTCCTAGACATAGACTATAACACATATGCATTTTATATAGGCAATTTATATAATACTATGTGTCCTAGAAATATGGTATCATAAATAAATATAAGTAAATAAATAATGAGATAACATATGTTCTAGAAACAGCTGGTGATTCCAGAGAGCCGTTGAACTGCGGTGACAGAGGTTTCCATCCCTGCTGCTAATTCTCTAATGACAGAGGTGGGATTGACTTTCAGGAGAGATTTAAAAGGCATCGGCCTCTAAACACAGCCAGCGCCCCTCCCGCCCTCCCCCTAGCCTCCCCCTCAGTAAAGGTTGCACCAGTTAATGGATTTCAAAGTCAAGAATCTAATGCTAATCTAAGTATTTGCTTATACGCTCTCTGAAGTCTCGACAGATTAGGTTTGGAAGTATTTCCATAGATCATATCTGCATAATCTAATAGAGATGACTTCAGGAACGCAGAAGATGCCTTCCTGGGCTCTGCTTGCCAGCGCGCCTCGTCGGTAGCATTAGGAAAGCATGTGTTTTTTGTTTGAATTTAAAAAAAAAATTTTTTTCATCCAATTTCCGGAACAATGCTGAAGGGTTTTAGAGAATATTCTGTTTCCGTTTGGGAAGGCTCTATCTTGGCTGAAGAAACAGGGGTGAGACGGCCGGGCCCAAGGGTAAGCAAGAGGCGGGCACCCTGAGAAGTTTGTGTAATGTAATTGACTTTGCTAAAGGACGCTCAGGAGTCACGTGATTTCCGTCTCCAGGGAGCTTAATACATCACCCACATGAGGTCCCACTTAGTTAAATGTTTCCCTTTAAAAACGTGCAATGGGCTCATAACTTCATCAGCACCCACCCTCCTCGGCTGAAATGGGGTTTTTGAGCCCGTATATGGGGCCCACAACTCAGCATAAATGCAGTCTCTTGGCCTCTTCTCTTGACAAGAAGGCCAGCACAGAGCTGTCACACTCCCCATTCCCATCCAGTGCCAGGAGACGCAGGAGAGGTTTCCCTAAGCTAATGTCTTTGTGGGAGATCGGGAAAAGGTTACTCTGAAAACTTCAGTCCTCCTAATGTAAGTAGTTTCTCCCACTGTGGAGAGCAGGTCAGTGCAGGCCTGATGGGTGGGGGTGGAGAAGCCAGTGTCATGCAAGTGTGAGTGCACACTCAAACACCCTGCAGCTCACCCTAAGTCCCACGCTTTGTCACCTGTGTGGGCTTGGTTTCCTCGAATGGCCTCCCTGGGCTGCCCTTCCCTTGAGTGGAAGTTTTGCCCATACCTTTGCCTTCTTCCACAATGACACAGGCCTCATGAGGAGCACCAGGCCCTGCCAGCAATGCGTGACAGAGACAGCCAGATCTTGGCCTTGACCGGCTCCACGGAGCCCACCCCCGTCTGCAGCTCTTTACCCAACAGCACTCAAGATGGGGGTGGGAGGCAGAGAGGCCGATCATAAGCAAGATCTAAGACACCAGAAGTAGTCATTGCCCGATGGCACTGAGTAGTGGGGAAGACCCGAAGCTGGAAGGATGGACCAGGGCTTCTTGAGAGTCACCTTGCTGAGCAACAGACCTGAAGGAAAGACCAGCCCTCCACTGAACCAGGGAGATGTAAGAGCAGGAGCCAGAGCCCAAGGCAGGCCACGCGGGTGTGATCAAGGCAGACACACCCGAGCAAAGAGAGAAAGTGGCACAGGAGAGGAGATGAGCGCCAGGCCTGGTGGCACAGGCCTGCCATCTCAGACATCAAGGAGCTGAGGCAGGAGGATCACAGGTTCAAGGCCAGCCTGGGCTACACAGCAAGACCCAATCTCAAAATGAAAAGTGAAAAGGGCTGGCGATATAGCCCAGAGGTAGAGTGCTGGCACAGTGTGCGTGAGGCCCTGGGTTCAGGCCCCCAGTCGTGGAAAAATAAGCAAATACATAGAAGAAAAGAAAAACGGGAGCGGGCAGTGGGCGGCTGGAAACCCCTCCAAAGCTGAATAATGGAAGTGATGGAAACATATGAATGAATGGACACGGAAGACTGAATGGGGCCCGTGAAAGAACTTATTTTTTTAAGACAGGGTTTCTCTGTGTAGCCCTGGCTGTCCTGGGACTCCCTCTGAAGACCAGCTGGCCTTGAACTCAGTGATTTGTTTGCCTCTGCCTCCTACAAAAAACTTTTTTAAAGCTTTATGTCAGTACACACGAACACACAGGTATACACACATGCACGTGCACACACACACACACACACACACACACACACACACACACACACACAATGTGTTCTCAACCCGTTTATTCTTAGCAAGCTCAAATACAAAGGGAAGTGCAGCCTGGGTTAGATGCAGTGTGCTGAAAAGACCTCAGCCGAGGCTGTGGAGGGACCCTCGGAGGGTCTGTGAGGAGGGTGAGGGACTCTGGCAGACACTCGTCATTCTTCCAAAGGCTAGAGCTCACAGTTCAACATTTTAAAGAGGCACCTTGACAACCATGTCACAGGGCTAGAGAGATCATAAGCACTCTGGAGTCAGTTTTTGTGAATGGGTCCGTGTCCCATGAATGAGGTCCTGCAGCCTGGGACTGGGATTCCAGGGAGACTCGGAAGAGCTCATTAGTGTCAAAGAAGCATGCGCCAATATGCATGTATATATCAGGCATAAACGCATGTAACAGGCCAACTTCCATGAGATCCACAGAGAAAAATAAACTTTTACCAAAATTGGATTTTTTTTTAAATTTTATTATAAAGTAGCTTTATTATCTATTTTCTTAAGAATGTATTTTAGAGTTGTTCATCCAAAGTTTATTTTGAAGCAAGCCAAACATTCCAGGAAGAGACTTCCCCCTCAGCTGAACTGGAACTAACTGTGCAGACCAGGTTGGCCTCAGACCTACAGCAAACCTCTGTCTCTGCAGTACGGGATTACAGTGTGCCACCACACCCAGCCCAGGGTGGGACGGGATCAGCTCCCCACTGCAATGGTGGCAGTTGTCAATTTGATAAAGTCTTGAATCACCTGGGAGATGGGCCTCCACACATACCCATCAGGGCTTATCTTGATCACATTAATTGATAAGGGAGGGCTCACCTTAATTTTGTGATACCATTCCCTGGGCAGGGTGATTCTGGACTCTACAAAATGGAGAAAGGGAGCTGACGTCTGGAATGAACAGCATGTGCTGGGGGCTCTTGCTCTTTCATACACCAGCTCCTCTGCTGAAGAGACTGGACCCCTCCAGCTGCACTTCCTGGCCTCCAAGAGCGGTCAGTCACACAGTGGGTACTTTCAGTGAGGTGTTTCACCCAAGATCTAGAAGGGAAAGAAACAGCAACCATTTCTGCCCTGTGTGCCCAAAGGTGCCACACCTTCAGAAGCTTGGGCCTAAGGTTTCCCTCCTGGTGCCCTAGGCAGCCCCTGGTTGCCTTGCTCTTCTTCACCACAGGGGCTGAAGCTGTCCCTGCAACTCCTGGGACTCCTGGGACTCCTGATATCCTGGCTACCACACTGGCTTCCCTTTGGTTTGCAATCTCAAAATCCCCATTGTTTTGAAAACCTCTGCAGCCCTGCGGTAGAATCTCCCTGCTACAGCTACCCAGCCTTGAGTACTTCAGCTGTAGAAGTGTCCATGAGACTGAACGTCACTGCATTTCTCTGATCCCAGCATGGCTGATGACCCCGACCTCGGCTTTTGGTCTCAGTGTCCCTTCGCCACCTGCTTTCCTTTGTTGATGTCAGAATCACATGAAGTAGACCAGCAAATGTCCATCACTGGTGACATGGGACAGAGAGCTAACAGGCCAACCGTGTAAGGTGGAGGAAACCTCCAGGGAGGAACTTTGTAGTCTCAGAGCTGACCCGACTCTGGAGTCAAACCCAGAACTAAGCTAAGGACCCCTTTCACCCCCCTACCCCACATACATTTTATTCCAGCCCTGGAAATTAACCTGTGTCTGCCAGGCCAAGGTAAGTCCAAGTTCAAAATCAAATCCATCCTGCCTGTGGACTTAAAAAAAGCAGGCTGCAGGCAAACCAAAAACTGTCCAGGATTGAGTGAGTTTGGCCTCAGCACAGAGCATGCAGCCAGCTCTCCGGAGGGATCAGGTTAGCAAATCCCTGGGTGCAGCACCTTTCCCTGGACAGCCCTCCGCCTTCCTTGACAAGGCCATCCTAGCCTGCTTTCCCTTGCAGCTCCTGTCTCTCGGTGTCTGCCTTTACAGCAAGCCATGATTTCCAAAGCCAATCTATATTCAAATGAGCAAGAAATTATCAATTCTTTCGTGTCACCGTGGCTAAACTCAAGTCCCACTTTGGGTCTATATTAGCAAAAGTCTGGTCAGTATGCTATGACATAGTCCCCCTACCCCAATAATGCCTTAATTCTCTTGCATGTAATACCCAGAGCAGTGAGAGATGCTTTGTGTTTTTCCATAGGACTCCAAGTTGGTGCCAGCTTTGGCGTACGACTCCTGGTTGGACAACAGAAGCCAGAGCTTGTACCTTTGGATGTCACTGCCCAGCAAACAGGACATGGTAAGAAACGGGTGCATCTGAGGGTGTCTGATTACCAGAGTGACAAACTCCTACACATCCTTAAGGACTCAGAGGCCACGTGAGAGGAAGAGCCAGGATTCCCCAGCTCCCGCCTAGGGCCTGGCAGAGTAGCTTTGGGCATCAAATCGGCAGTCTATGTTCTCAGCCTTCAGACTGTCGTCCCCCGAAGATGGATAGTGGACACAATGCAGCACATCCTTTGCACACAGGAGCTGTGCGTATGGATGACACCCCAGCACAAAGCGCCTGGCTCACTAAAGGCAAACCCCTTCTTTCTCTTCCTTAGCTGGCAGTGACTAATTCCAAACTCTGTAGGTCCCCGGTGCTGGACTGGCCCTGGGGACAAAGGGAACTCACAAATAGCCTGTGCCCTCGGAAGGGCACTAACAGAGAGGAGCCTGGATGTTCCTTTAATCCTCACAAGAGCTTCTCAAGTTGGCTAATCTCATTCTGTTTTGCCAATGAGAAAAAAGGATTAGCCAGGCGAGCCTGCTGCGCAAGGTCATAAGCCACAAAGTGACAGGGCTTCTGCTTCCATCTGAGCCTGCCTGCTCTGCCATCTCTTCACTAAGCCCCTCGGGGCATTCCTCTGTGAGTTGGGGGCCCTCCTGTGGCTCCCCAACCTTGCACACTCTCCTGCTATCCTGGCCTCTCCCTGCCTTCCATCTTTCTGTTGGCTTGGGGACTGGTTATGTCACCCAACACACCACATGACTAGCATGGTAACAGATGCTTCGCCCAGTTAAAAACAGCATTTAACCCAGCTGGGATCATGACTTAAAATCTTTCTGGTGGTCAGTTTTTCACTCCACATCCTATAAATTCTTGCCCACCCCTCAACCAACTACATCACACGTAACATTTTTAGTGACTCGTATTCAATGCAGCTCCCACTTGGAGGCATTTATGGTGTGACTGCTGTATGCAGGAACTACAGCAGACACAGGGAAGCCAGAGAGAGATGCCCTGTGCACCCTGCCCACTGGCAGGCAGGGCAGGCCAGCAGCACTCACCAGGTCAGGAAATCAGATCAATGCCTATGTGAGTGCAACCCTGTGATGGACAAGAAAGTGGTGGCACCAGAGGACTCATCACAAGTCGACCCGCACGTGCCCGACAGAGTCCTGCCTGCTCCTTGGTGTCCAGACCCGAGGCTCCAGCTTGCTTCTAGAGCATCCCTCCCTCCGTTGTAAGAACAAAGAGATGTATGCCTTCATTAGTTAGACCTCTGCAGAGCTCTACATCAAACCCCAGCATTCAAATTTTAAAAGTTTGATCAGCTGAGAAATAAGGATATTAAATATGATTAAATATGATTGCAGCTGAGGGTACAGACTGCTCTTCCATTGCTCGCTTTGATTAAAAAAAGCTATCTGAGCTGCGAGGCTGAAAAGTTAAATGCGACAAGGAAAAAAAATAAAAGCCCGTGAATCTGCTGTCAGTCTTACTTTTTGTGAGGAAATCGTATTGTTCATGAAGCGTTCGTCACCACATCGAGAACACATGAGCCAGCATCAGCTGCGAATATTCTCCTCTCCCCCTTAATCGCCAAGAATAAGAGTGATCACAGTGGATAAAAGTTATCCTTATGATTCTTTAGGGAACGTGAGAGAGACTACTGTTTTGAATGACACACAGACAGGAAGCTGTGGTTCCTACGCTGGGATTTAATTGGTGCAGTATTGGAGTTTAAATAGTAATAAAGTTCTTTGTCCTTGAGTTATGAGGGGAAATTGCCCATAACACTGTGCATATTGTAATATCTGAGTTTCCACTCTAGTCCATCTTTCTGCCTGTAAATGGTTGTTTTTTTTTAATAGCTGTTCTGAGTATCTCTTACGTCTCCCCCTGTCCCTTTGGGGTTGCACCAGGGGTGCTGGACTTTGGGGACTTTTCAAGATGGTTTTGGACACTACAAGAACAAAATAAATTTGGACCAAGGAGTACCGTGGTAGAAATTGGGGTGAGTCCTTACAGTGACGCTAAATGTCATCTGCAGTCATCTTTAGAGATGAAATAGATGACAAAAGTTTAGAGAGAGAGAGAGAGAGAGAGAGAGAGAGAGAGAGAGGTAATAATAGCTCACTTATCTCAACCTTCTAATTGAAGAGTTGGCTGGGGCTCAAACATGGTCCTGACCAGCTACAGCCCTCGGGATGTCACCAGAGAGAAAAAACGATCAACCACAAATGAGTCTGTTGTCAGGGAAGGTTGAGATTGCTGGGGGGGGGGGGGGTGCTGCAAAAATGATTTCTTTGAAAATCATTGGAAGATACACATTATGGAGAAGTCTACCAAAATCAGAGGCCAGAAGTGGCTTTGGAACATTGAAACTAAAAACGCTTGCTTGAGCTGCATGTGGACAAGAGCCATGATTATGGAGACTCTCATGCCAGCACTCAGGAGGCAGAGGTGGGAGGATGAGGTAACCTGAGCTACACAGTAAGTTCTAGACCAGCCTGGGCTACATTGGAAGACCTTATCTCAAAAATCTAACAAAAGGAAAAAATTAAATGTGAACTAAACAGCAAGCAGTCTTTTTGTGACAGTCTGTCCTGTGCAATATTTGGGCCATACACATAATGTAAATAGTACTGGTTGTTTATCTGAGCCCCAGGGCATCCTATGCTTTACCTGCTGGCAGACCGAGGCAGGAGGCCCAAGTCAGTCTCTCTTCCTCTTCTCGGTGTTTGTTCAAGGGGCCCCATAACTAGGCTTTGAAGACCCGCAAGAGGCCCTAGCTAGGCTGAGTCCCAGGCAGGCTGGAGGCAAGACCCATGGCCAAGTGCAATCTTTGGCCTCTTATTCTATGTCTGGATGAGGTAAATGATGAGAATCCTCGGTGTCCCTGTTGGAAGCTGCATGTCTCGAATGTCAGTGCTGCATGCTGGACTAGGGGCCGCCAGGCCATTGCAGAGGCAGGGACTTGCGGGGCTCTCTCGTTAGCACACACCTCCCAGCATGTGAGTGGCAGTGCTTGCTAAGAGCACTGAGGGAGGAATACCAAACTTGAAAGTGCCCTGGAGGGCCGAAGAGATGGCTCAGTCCATAAAGCACTTGCTTCACAAGCATGAGGATCTGAGTTCTGATGCTCAAGACCCATATTTAAAAGAAAAAAAAAGTGGCTGTGGTGGGACCCCAGAGGCACATGGGTATGTCTGACCAGTGCAACCAAGTCCCATGCTGGTTTGAGATCCTGCCTCAAAAAGGGAGAAGGCACCAGAAGTTGCTCTCCGACCTCCACATGCACACTGTTCACATTCGGACCACACACACACACACACACACACACACACACACACACACACACCTCAGTATTACCAGGAAGACTTCCTGATAATCCATAGATGTGGGCCCCACCCTCAGAATTCTGTAGGTCTCAGGTACCCCAATAATCTGCACTTTTTAAAAGATTTATTTTATTATTTAATCATGTATATGGGTACGTGCACGTGAGTGTTGGCATCCTCCAAAGCTAGAGCCATCAAATACCCCTAGGACTGGTGTTACAGGCAATTGTGAACCACCCAACACCAACTCAGGTTCTCTAGAAAAGTAGTAAACACTTTAAAATGCTGAGCCATCCCTGTAGCCCCCAATAGTCTGCTTTTTTTTTTAACAAGCCATTCCCATGCCAGGGGATCCTGATTCAAAGACACTGTCTAAGAAACGCTGTCTGAGCAGGCAGTGGTGGTGCATACCTATAATCCCAGCACTCGGGAGGCAGGGTTGGAGGCCAGCCTGGTGTACAGAGTAAATTCCAGGACTATCAAGGATACATAGAGAAACCCTGTCTTGAAAAACCAGGGGGAAAAAATGCAGCCTGAGTCCTAAATTCCCCACCCAATCAATCAGAGAAAGGCATTGTTTTTAAATATATTAAACAGCATTTTCTCCAAAGGCCATGAATTTAGCCTTGCACATTTGCTCAGGGGCAGTTTCTGTCTTAACAGTGTGATGTCCGCGTCAATGTGAGAAGTAAAATGTCTGTGCACGTGGATCTTTCTTAGAGAAATCCACTTTTTGTCTCCACCTGTATTTTTGTTTCTGGTGTGTAATATAATTTTCCCCATGATGAATTATAAATTCCATAAAAGGACTAAGAATTCTCTGTAATGCTTTACTGATCGGCATATCTGATATTTCTGTACTTGCAAGATGAGTGTAATTATGGAATTTTAGAATCACAATAGAAAATTATAAGATGAAAATGATTATGGAACTTTAGAATTATAATGGAAGGGGAAAGTGGGGGCTTAAAATGTAAGTGTTGCTTGAAAGGGCATTTTCCTATATTCTCTCCTAGTTAAGTATACAAGAAATAACACCCTTCCAGATAATACTTCATAGATATTAAAATGTATTATTAAACCCACGTGGGGAGATGTTTCTCAGAGGAGAAGCTGAGTGTGGTTGGTGCACACTTGCAGTCTGAGTGCTGGGGAGGCAGAAGCAGGCAGATCCCTGGGGGCTTGACACCTAGCTAGCTTAGGCCTGCTGAGTTCCTGCTCAGTTCTAAAAAGAAAAGCCAAGACAGATGGTCCTGATAAACGACACCCAAGTTTGTCTTCAGCCCCCCATGTGCATGAACATGTAACAAATCGACGGGTCATGTCTTTAGACACACTCTCCTGGATGCTTGTGACACAACATCTTCCCTTCAGGAATCTATCAGAATCTGAGCAATATTGTCATCACAGTGCTTAGGAAGTTCCAGGTGACCTAGAGTGTCATAATACGCATGGCTCTCAAGTATCTTTATGTATTAAAGACCTGGGGGGAAATCATGTGGATGAACATCCTGCAGGTGGATGGGCAGCGGGAGTCATCTTTTCCCAACAGGCTGATGTGAAGTCGCATTTTAACATTTGGTCTTGTTTTAAAGACTTGTTTTTGTCACTTTGATCATGTGTGTGTGTGCATGTGTCTGTGTGTGGATATGTGCACATGAGTGCAGGTGCCCACAGAGGCCAGAGACCTGTCCATAGAGATGATGAGCTGCATGATATGGGTGCTGAGAACCAAACTCCGCTCCTCTGCAAGAACCATGCCTGCTCTCACTCCTGACCACTGAGCCATCTCCCCATCCCCTTATTTAACATTTTTAATCTTTCATTTTGTTATTTCTTAAAGGGGGGCTGTGAGATGACTCTGTGGATGAAGGCACTCGCTTCCAAGCCTGATACCCCGAGTTTGATCCCTGTAACACACGTCAAACACCAGCTTCAGTGGCAAGCATCTATAATTCCAGCACTCCTGTACCAAGATAGAGGTGGAGACCAGGAAATCAATCACCCAGAAGCTCATGTACACAGACAGCAGCAAAAAATGACCAGAGAGCCTCCTGCCTCCAAAACAAGGTAGAAGGCTGGAATTGACCCCCAAAAGCTGCGCTCTGACCTCCATACATAAATCACAGCGCCTGCACACCCACGCTCACACAGGCGTACATACAAATAAATAAGATGTCCAGGAAGCATGGGGGAGGTGTCCTTGCAGAGAAGATGAACACGTAGGACAGCCTAGTGGGGGAAGATCCACCCTGAATGTGGATAGCACCTCCCAGTAGGCCAGTGGCCGGGATGAAAAAAAGCTGAAGGAAGGCAGAGTGGGTGTGCATGCGAGCCCCTCTCTGCCAGAGTGTGTGTGGGAGAACATGAGTACCACCAGCATTTGCTGACAGTGTCTTCTCGTCTCTCCAGCCCTTCAGTGGGGACTCAACACCAGTGACTAGCCAGGGAGCTTCAAGGCTTTCTGTCCACACTGGGTGTGCTGAGGCATCCAGCTTCTTGCACTGGCAGACACCTGTTCCTCTGCCTCTCCAGGAAACAGCCATTTTTGGACTACCCAGCTCCACTAGAGAAGCCAGGACGAGGTGTAAAACACAGCACGCACATTCCATTGTTTCTGTTCCTCCAGAGAACCCTGCCTAACACATCTCCCAAGGGCTGGTCATCAATCAAACTGCAGCCAGAAAATACCAGACAGGGACCCGGCAGACAGACACCTCCTCACACAGTGTCACTGAGTACAGCCAGGGGCTTTTTAGATTTGTGGTGCTCATTCTGGCTACTCATCTCCCTCATCACGGACAGAAAGCGGGCACGGACGCCAACCACGATGCTGGACAGTCCTCAGGACTCAGGTTGCTAATCTCTGATCTAAAGAACAAATGAGATAAACTTGAGCTGACAGCACACTTTGGGTTGTCTTGCTTTGTTGGTTGTTGTTAGTTGAACATTGTTTGGTTAGTTTTCATTTGTGTGTGTGTGTGTGTGTGTGTGTGTGTGTGTGTTTGCGTGTGCACGCACGTGCATATGTATATGTCTCTGCCTTTGTCTGTGTGTGTGTGTGTGCATGTGTGTGTCTATGCGTATGTGTGTCTCTGTGTGTATGTGTGTATGTCTGTATATGTGTGTGCATGTGTGTATGTCTCTGTGTATGTCTGTTTGTGCATCTGTGTGTATGTCTGTGCTTATGTGTGTGTGCATGTGTGTATGTCTGTGTGTGTGTGTGTGTGTGTGTGTGTGCATGTATGTATGCCTGTGTGTATTCATTGGGGGCACACTTGTGTGCATGCATGTGTGTCCCGAAGACAGCCTTGGGAGTCTCCTCAGAAACACCACCCATCTCCTTTGAGACAGAGTCTCTCTCTTTTGGGGGCTTACCAAGTAGGATACCTGGCTGGTCAGGGAGACCCAGGGACTCTCCTGTCTGTCTCCCCAGCCTGAGATTTTATCACATATTCTCATGCTCAGCTTTTTACATAGGTTCTGGGAATCGAACTCAGGTCCTCAGCTCCCAAAGCAAGTACTTTACCAACTGAACCATCTCCCTAGCCTAGGTTTGTTAGTTTTTTTGAGGCAAGATCTGGCTGTGTATCCTGGTTTATCCTCAAGCTCACAATCCTCCTGCCTCAGCTTCCCAAGGTCTGGGATTACAGGCATGCTCTTTGGGCCCTAGTTGTCTCTCTGTGAGCCTTTCCTGTCTCCAGCCTGCCTGTGTGCAGACTTCTCTCCTCCTAGGAACTCCCTGAAGCCTTGGGAGCCACTGATGAAAACAGCAAGCATTTGCTCTAGAGTATAAACTGGGCATACCCTGTTCCCAGTGAGTGGGCACTTAGAAGTCTGTGACATCTACCCTATGTGGCAATATGACACTTCAACATTCCTGGGCTGCACACACACAGGAGACAGACAGGTCACCTACCTGGTACATATGTAAAATGTTACAATTTCTTTTTCCCTTTGGGTACAAAGCCTTCTCATAAATGTACAAATGGTGTTTAGGCATTGAAACTGGCAGGGTTTACAGAGGCACCGTCACCCCTACCCAGACTCCCATTGAGAAGCTCCATCCTCCTGAGAGCCAGTTCTGGCCTCCAGCCTCCCTCCTTTCCCCTCTACCATGTTAGCCTCTCCGCACTTCCTACCTACATTAGAACCCTGAAAACACTTGGCTCCGGGGCATCCCGGATGATGGGAGCTTTCATTTTATTTATGTAAAGCTTGGCTGCCCCCACCAGTCTCCTGAGAGAAAGCATCTCATCTTCACGGGGGTGCATGTACCTCCGAAAGAGCGTGCATTCCAAGATCGTTGCCTTTGAGCCAAGGCTAAAAGCACTTTCTCAGACGTAAGGGCCTGGGAATGCTACCGTGGAAGTGTAATGTTAGCACCGCGGCTCGAATAATATCCACAGCCCTTCCAGAGGAGGAGATCAAGCCAGTGCGTCTCCAGCCTGACTCTGGGCTTCGTTCATCACAGGCAGAGCCGGGTATGGGAGAAAGGGTGCATCAAGCCTGTCTGCAGAGCGATCTTCACTGTGATGACTCTGGACTAAGCGAAGCCCCTCAGCCTCCCCTCTGGTTCTATTGCTTTAAAGTTCACAGGGCTATGCAAAGAGAGCTCAAGACATCAAAGAGGAGACCCCTGACCCTGGGTGAGCCGATCTGTGAGGCCCTTTGACAGCAGTGACTGCATGGAACCGCTGTTGGGACCTGTTTGGCCTGTGGATGCTCAGGGACCAATCAAAGAAAGCAGGGCTTGGAAGACAGACAACTCAGTCCACGGAGTGCTTGATGCGGAAGTATGAGGACTTAAGTTCAATACCCAGAAGCCATGTAGGAATTCCATAATCCCAGCACTGGGGACTGAGGAGGAGAGGCACAGTAACACGGAGTGGTCTGGGACAAGTTAACTCCTCCATACCATTCACATAAAGTCACCGAGAAGATGAGCAAACCTTATGCTGTAGCTTCGTTTAGAGCTCATTTTCTTGTGAATAATCAGAAAGGGGGCCACGACTTTAACGGAACTCTATGCACCACATTTTAATTATTGCCAGGACTTAAGTCTTTTAGTGAAATACATATTTATAAACCTCGGCAGGGCATAGATCATTTGCCTAATAGAGCAAGACTGCTCGAATGTCGCCGTCCTAATCTATCAGGTAAATATCCATTTATAATCGGTTCTTTAATCCTCGCTCTCTCCCCTGATAGGCTGAAACAGCCCAGCAAGACTGCTTCATTCTTCAGGGCAAGTCAGTTATCGTCCATCACAGTGTCAATAGAAATATATACATTAAAGCAATTATAGAAGTCACTGGCCGAAACAAGAGCCATAGCTCAGCCGGAGACGGGAAACCAAGCAGCTGCTGGCCAAAGAAGGACCCGCTGCACTCCAGAGCAGACGGGCAAAGAGGGGAGGGGGGGAAGGCTTCCGAACAGGATAGGACTCCTGCAGTCCCCACCAAAGAAAAGCATGTACTCTGCAACCCCTAAACCTACCCTCACTGTACCACTTGCCATAGCCACCCACAAATGCTTCATTTTGTGGTACCAGATTCCAGGCTCTAAGTTGAGCCAGTTATGAGAGAGTATCCACTGGGTACCGCTGGCCTCTTAGATGTTCTTGGCATCTCCTGAGAGCGGTTCTGCCGATGAGGAAATTGGAGCTGGGAGGGCCGGAATACCGCCCCAGGCCCCACACTCTGAAGCTTGGCTCCCATTCCCCTCTCCTCTGCTTCTTCACCAAGGCTGGGCAATGAGACAGAGGCAGAGGTGCTCAGCTGGAGACTAGGAAGAGCATTGCCCTGGCCAATGATGACTGGAACAGAGAGCATGACTCTGCTCCACTTCCTCCTGGTCATCTAACTGGCCCTCGACCGGGCCTCACAAGCCTCCACTGGCTGGCAGGGCTCTTGTCTGTTTGCTGGATTCATTTCATCAGTCATATTCCTTTGTGATCTCCCACCAGAGAGCACACTGACTGCAAAGGCTCGTGCTGAAGGCATCCTGGGACCCTGAAGCCTGCCTCCCCAGGCTCCATAGAATCCTTACCTGTCTGCATGCCCCTGATCACCCTGAGACACTTCTATGGGGCCAGAGCTAGCCACGGCAGCCACGACTTGAGATACTGAGCAAGACCGGCTCTAAAGTGTCCATGCCGTCATAAAGGCCACCCACACATGATGGGGAAGGGAGGTCAACAGCCATGACCTTTTGGCACAAATGTTTTCAAAGTTGAAATACCCTGATGTTAGCCCTGAGAGACGGACTGATGATCATAGGAAAGAATAGTCCAGGTCAAAGGCCAGACAGCCAGAGTGAAAGCTGAAAAGCTAACCTGGGAATCTAGATCTGAACGCTGTCAGGCTGACTGGAATGGCCTGTATGCAGAGGAAAGTGGAAGGGGTCCCACTAGGAAATGATATTCAGCAACCTATAATGAGCTCAGAAGGGTCTCATGTGATCTTTGCTTTGAGAACTGCTGTTCTAGTATTGCAGAAGGAGGGAGGGAACTGAGGCCCGGACAAGCTCTGGAGAACCAGGCCCTACCTCACTGCTAGCAGCCCTTTTGTGGTTCAGTCCCGCTAGATAGAGAGAATACGGTAACCCCTCCTTTGTCTGGGCTTGGGAGGAAATGAACCATCTCCTGCATAGATGTTCCAGGTAACTGAATGTATACCTTTGAGCCCCCAAACGTTTTCAGATTTTAATTATTTTAATGGAAACATCTTATCGTTCTTAAAACAGCCTATTCCGAGTGATTAACCTTGTCTCATTGGCACAGGGCCATTAGCGCTCACAGAAGCTTTGTGCTGTGATGTAACCCAGTGACAGGTCCTCACCAGAATGCTTGCCTCCCTGATGCTGGCTGGCCATGCTCTGGACCACCCAGCAGCTCCCAGCCCTGCCTCCCCACAGGCCTACCTCTTCACCCACCATGAAGGCACAGTGCCTTCGGGATGCCAGCTGCCCAACTCCTCTCCCTGACAAGAAGCGTCAGTGATTCTCAGTCACCCACCGGCAGAAGCACAAGACCCCACACTCTGCTCCCCTGCCACTCTTAGGCGGCCCTGCCATTTGGTGATACTTGGCTGTGGGATTTAGTCCCCACCCATTGCATGCTGGGCCCTGGCTCCTGGCTCAGGCTGCTCCCTCCTGCCTAGGACTATGATTCTCAGAGTGTGTGCTATGGAGCCCGGGGAATCCTCAGAGCCTCCTGGGGATCTCCAGATTTTCCCTTCTCCTGCTTCCTAGGTATAAAAGGCCAGGTTTCCTCCATACATCACACCCAAAGCAACCTATCAGAGCAAATGAAGCGACCAGCCCAACAGAAGAGCATGTTATCTCTCTTTGTAGGAGGCACCACAAGAGATGTGCAAAAACACAGAATGGTTTTACATTGTTTTATTTTGGAGAAAGAGGAAATTTTTCACAAATTTATATATATATATATATTATATATATATATATTGTTTATGTTTTTATATGCTGAGTTTATCATGGGTCTTTCTAATGAGTCTGTGAATGTACTTATGATCTCTCTGCTTTCATTGCCTGCATAGCAAATATAAATCTCTGTCCTCCACATAACAAAGGGGGTTTCAGGTCCCAGCAATGTTCAAGAGTGGTAGACGTTTCTCCCAGCATGCACCACAAGAACAAAAGCCTATAAAAGTGGAAGGGTATCCTCAGACCAAAGAGTCTGTGATCTGCCACATCCCCAATCCATCTTTTCCCAAAGCCACCCCTTTTGGCCTGAAGCCCTAGGCTGGGGACTCACTTTGGCTCACAGCATCTCTTATGGCCTTCATCACCATGTGTGGAGCTATCTGACCTCCCTACATGTCACTTCAAGTCTCCTGAAGATTAGGGGAATCTACGGGGTCTTTCTACTCTTGGCCTGCACAGAACCTAGTCCACAGTATACCAATGGAGCTGAATGAATGCACACTACGTTTATTAGTTTGCCCTGTGACATCATCCCTCTGAGTTATAACTTTATTCCACTCACTTACCAGCCTCGCATAAATCTTCTAACTTTTTAGAGGGCTGGAGAAACGGCTCAGAAGTTAAGAGCACTGGATGCTCTTTCAGAGGACCAGGTTTGATTCCCAGCAACCACATGGTGGCTCACAAACATCTATAACTCTAGTCCTAAGAGATCTGATGCTCTCTTCTAGCTTCTGTAGGCAACAGGCATGCCCACTGTGCACAGATATACATGCAGGAAAAACATGCATACACATAAAATAAAGTAAAAATAAACATAATTTTAAAAAATCTTCTAAGCTTTTAAATCTGCAATTTCATGAGGACTAAAAATATTACTAATATCCAAAGATTGAATGATGCTGGGTTCTGAGAGGCAGTGTGTAGACTAGAAAACAAGCAATTCCCCCAGTCCCTGGCCACCCTGAGCCAGCAGTGTCCCTCTGTCAAACTGCAAGAATCCACTAGTGAAGTCTAGAACCCCCATGACCGCATCACCCTAAATTGATCTCTCCTGAATTCTGCTACGATAGCACTTCAGCTTCTGCATGAGTCTTGGGAGGAGAGTCAAACCATAGCTGTGGGTGATACTGGGCTCCCCAGTACTAGAGATGTCAAAGCACAGGCCGGTTATGACCTGCCATGAGCCAGCTGTGCTGGGCATCTTTCTGCCTCCTGTCTTCACAGTTAAGGCCCTTGGTGGTAGCCCTGAGGCTACAGGATGATCTTCCTAACTCAAGGCCAGCTGATTAGCAACCTAAATCCCATTTGTGCCTTACTGTTGCCTGTGTGTGTGTAAAGTAACATACTCATTGGTTCTGGGGATGAAAATGTGGACAGTTGAGTGGGGCAGGGCTTATTCAGCAATCACAAGAAGCTGATACCAAGGAAGAGGGGCCACTGTTGTGACTCAACCTTACCATGCGGTTCTTAGAACTTTGGAACTAGGAGGTGTGATTTGGAAGAGTGTGGAGATGTAGGCCACAGAGTCCAAGGATGCTCTCAGCAGAGCTGAAATGGGCCATGGTGGTGTTTGCTTAGAAAGACACAATACCAGCAGCAAGACAAACAGTGCTCATAGGATTTCAGATAAGACTCCTGGGAATCAGACTAGAGGTCAGTTTTGTCTGAAGGAATTGCGGACTAACTGAATCGATGGAGGAAATCACCAGATAGCAGAGCATTCAGGCACTAGCATGGTTATTGCTAGCTGCCTTTAGCCAAGTTTACAGTGAGAACTAGAAAAAGAAAAAAAAACACAAAGATTTTTTTAAGGTACCATCTGGCAAGTTGAAAATTGTAGGCCAGGTTATTGTTAAAAAGGTTAATTCTACTAAGAAGAAGCCTTGAACTTCACACTGGTGTGATGGGGAGTTGGCTAGGCCCCACCCACTGCTCACTCCAAGATATAGATCTGTAAACTCATTTCAAAGGCTTTCTTTGAAGAAGAGAAAGCCTCTAGGACACCCTGCTCACACTGGATCAACTTAGGAAGTGTCTTCCCAGCTTCAACCACCCATGCATTCATAGGCCACTTGAGCCATGGTCCCAGCTGCTGTGCAAGCTGGTAACTGATCCTAGAGTCATCCATGTGGTGCCGATTTTTCAGGCATGTAGAATAAAAAGGTTACGGGGTCATGGAGCCTTCTACCTAGGTTTTTAAGGATGGCCCAGGAGGCCTGACAAGCTCCAGAAGAGCAAGATTCCTTGATAAGATGGTATGTGGAGCCATGAGGAGGAAGCCTGAGCTGCAATGGAGACCACACGGTGTTGGAGATGCCAGGAATGGTGAAGGTCTATTAAGGAAAGCTTTTGTGATGGTCAGAGGTGGCCAATAGAGAGACTGTGGACTGCAAACAGCACCCATGGAGACGGGGCTGCCCAAGCAAGCCCTTCAGAGCTCATGTCATGATGCCATGTGCTCTAGAAGCGAGCACAATGCTACCGAATTTAATGTTTGCCATGCTAGGTTTCAGTCTTGCTTTGGCCACGAGCCTCCTTCTGACCCCTGTCCTTCCCCTTGTGAATTGGCATGTATTCTCTATGCTAGTGGATGTTGGAAATCCATGATTTCTTTGTGGTTTTATAGATGCTCAGCAGTAAGGATTTGCCTTAGTGGTTCAGAGTCCCAGTGGAGACACTGAACTTATGCTTTTAAACTATGTTGGAACTTTCAAGGTTTGAGGACCCTTACAGTTGGACTGAATGTGTTTTCATGGTGAGATGAGCACAGGACAGGACAGGACACTGTGGTGTAGATAGTATATTGGGGTATCAAATTGACAAGGGTTGGACTTCTACAGGCTAATCTTGACTTGACTGATTCCAAATCACCTTCGAGACCCAGGAACGTCTCTGGGTATGTCTGTGAGGGAATTTTAGAGAACGTTAACTGAGGGGGAGGACCCACCTTGAATCTGTGTCACCATCCCATGAGCCCATGAGACTAGAGGACTCCCCGGTGACTTTCACTGGTTTAACAGAAGGAGGAGAAAGCCAGGAGAGCACCAGCACCCCTCTTTGCTCTCCTTCCTGTCCACCATGGCATTCCCTGCTCTTCTTCTCCAAGCACCCTCCCGCCATGACACACCAAAGTAAACCTTTCTTCCCTCAGGCATTGCCCACCACCGTATGAAGCCACAGTGATGAGAAAGTAACCAGTACATGACTTCCCGGCTTCCCACAAATCCCATTTCACATTTTATCGATGAAAACTAAGTCACAATGTTTAGAGTGGTCCTTTTCTCCTGTACTGTAAGCATTGACAAAATTCTGGCAGTGCTGGGTAGTGGGTGATTTGGGCTGTGTGGGTGATACATGCTCTGCCCATGAAGCTCAACAACCACTTTTGACAATAACAACAAATGAATGAACACTGCAGAAGTTAATAAAACTTTACGTGGACAGTGAAATTTGAATATCCTACAGCTTCCAAGCATCATGACATTTTATTCTTCTTTTTCATTTCCTTTCAACCACTTAAAAAAAAAACTCTCTGTGTGTCACAGGTGGGCCATAGCCATTTGAGCCCAGGGTTTTGGTTTGGTGGCCCCTCTGAATTAACCGAAGGCTGTATCTCCAGAGTGCCTTTATCTCTTTAAGTGTCTCTGCAAGAGAGCCTCTCACTAAATGCGTAATTGCTTTCATCATTGGCTGCACACTAAAAATCACCTGGAAGGCTATAATAATGATAATTAATAATATTAATGCCAGTAGTAGCCTGTCTGGGTTGAATTACATCAGGCCTTCTAGAAAAGGCTCATGGGCAGACATGAGAGACTCTCTCTCTCCCAGTGACAAATGTTCCCTTAGTCACAAATACATCAGCTCAGCTCCACCAGGCCCCATGGCTGGGCCTCCTAGGTTGGAGGCTTCAAGGGCCTCCAAGAAGCTCCATGGCCTAGAAAGAAGAGGTGACATGCTTTGTTCCAGTCTCGGGTCCCCGAGTCTTAGCATGCACTCTTCGAATGAGTCGGCTGGGAGCTCCCCTCTTGGGAACACTCAGAACTCACTGCCAGCTCCCTGGAAGCACAGACAGTGAGTAGACTCTTACAAAGTCTGTGGACTGAAGGGTCAGCTCAGGCTGAGATGGAGAAGAGCTGAGCCCATGAGCACCTTCAATCTTCCAGGGCTCAGGGCTCTCCCAGCTACCACCTCCCCTTCACATTCACGCTGTGGACCCTCCAGGGCCAAACGTGAGAAGCTGCAGCTTTGTAAGCCACTGTCCTGCTTCAGACCGCCACAGAGAATGCTGGGAGCAGATGTGCAACCCCACCCAGCCTGTCCCCTTGGTTCCTTCCTCTCTTTGCCTTTCTTTGTAGATTTCAAGGTGATGACAGAGAGAAAACAGTCTTAGCATTTGTTAATACCCACTTGACCCACAAAAGAAAATTCGCCAGCATCGCGCGGCTTCTCATTTAAAAACCATTAGACCGTTCCGCTTGGCAGACCAGATCTAAATATTCTTAAAGGGGTGGTTTAATTTAATGATTACCTTAACAAGCCCCCTTTTAAAAATGATGATCCGCCAAATTCGGGGGATTTGTTTTGGAATCTGATCCAGTAAGTAGCTTTGTACAAAGAGGAGCAGAACGGAATGATCTGGTTCAGAACACGGTGGAAATCATGGAAATTACTTTGCATATTTAATCACTGTAGAAACATGAGTACAAACTGCTTTCTAGAGATTACCTTAGTTTTTTGGGTTTTTTTTGTTTTTTTTTTTTTTAAAGCTAGAGCTTTGCCTCCAGCATGCCAAGCGCTGCTTTACAGGGAATTGTTTGGATGTTCGGGAACGGTGTTTTAGGTTTCAGCCTACCCGGCCATTGGCAGGACACATTTTTAAACAGGGGTGCAAGCTGGCTCTGAGGAAGGAAGCCAGAAGGAAGAATCCTTCCTTCAGGCCTGGAGGGTGCCTCCCCCTCTTCCCTCCTTGTTACACAGTGAGGTCAGGAAGGTGCTATGAAGACTTAGGCTAATGAAGCCCCTCTGGGTCTGAAGTCCAGAACTGGGTGGAGGGGGGGGGGGTGCGTGGTACCACTCAGGAAATCTGGTTGCCTTCCATCTATCCCCTAGCATGGAACCGTCAGAGAATTCCATCCCTCTGCCCAGCAGCAGCTTCCCTGTGAGTCACAGCCTCGCAGGAGCCCAGGCTGCAGCCACCAGGCCTCACAGTGGTGAGTGGGGCCTGTCACCTGTGCCCCGTGCGGTCATCGTCTCCTTTGCTGGACCCCTCCTCTGCGATTCTGCCGAATGTTCATCATGCCTGGGGCTTCCTCTCTGACCCCCACACACAGCACACCTTAAAAGAGAAAGCACCCCAATTCTTTGTCCCCTCACTGGTTCTTTCTCTCCTGCACACTGTGGATCAATTATTAACTGTGACACTTTACTCCCTCCTAGGAGGGGGCCGATAGCAATTAGTTTGTCCTGTCTGTTTGATGTTTCGTCAAAACTGAGTCTAGGGCCTGGCTCGGTAAATATTTGAATGACAGAATGAAATAGTGGCACTTCCCTGCCACTTGTGTGAGTGTGGAGAGTATGTGCCCAACAACAACACACACACACACACACACACACACACACACACACGTATTCAGGGGCCAGGTGTGATGGTGCATGCCTTTAACCCCAGAACTCAGGAGGGCAGGCAGACACCTCTGAGTTTGAAGCTAGCCTAGTCTACATAGAGAATGCAAGACTACATAATGAGACCCTGTCTAAAATAAATAAGCAAATAAAAATCACAGGCACAAAAGCAAACAAGCAAATAAAGGCATTGCCCCTAGACTTTAGGGTTGTGTTTCGCCCAAGTAATCTGCTGTTTGGGTGAGTCTCAGACTCACCCTTCTGAGCCTCCGCTTCACATCCGTAAAATGGAACCACACTTACTTCACAGTTACTATGAGGAAATGAGATGATGCAGAGAACAGGACGAGAATCAATGCTGTGACTTCTTAGGTGTGGTGGGTAATTTGGGGTGTCCGCTTATTCCAACCACAGGATACCCAGGTAGCTGCTTATTAATGTCCCTTCAAGGTGTCTCGGCAAATCCCGTGGCCCTCTTCTGAGTGAGCTGGTGCCACCCAACCTGCCAAAGACCTGACTAGAACAAAAGGCAGGCGATAGAGTTCACCCAGGCCTGACTGGGTGAACTAGGGCCTCGGTCTTTGGCTGCCTTCAGACTCAAACCTATACCATGACACTCTCATGGCCCTGGGCAACACCACCAGCTCCCCTGGGTCTCCAACTTGAGTAAGGAAGCAGCCATGAGTGACATACAAGGACTCCAGCCAGCTGTCACTGTGGACGGCCACCATCATGCCTTATTAGCGTTTCCTTCCTACTCCGTATCATCCTGGGTAGGTGTGAGCTGAGTTCTGAAAGGATCAGGAAATAGCCGTGAAAAGCTTGACGGAAGCGTGTGCTGAGAGCCACCCAGGTTCCAACAGCTGGAACAGTAACACTGCGTGCCCTGCAAGGTGGGCACATCTGTCTGTGTGCACACACTCTCTTCAGAGGTGTGAAGGCATGCAGTAGCGACCCACCTCACAGGCTGAGTGTGGGTGTAGGTGTTTGTGAGTATCTGAAAGGGATGGTAGAGACAAGATAGGCAAACGGCATGAGTGTGGAAATCAGGCCTGAGACAGACACAAGTACGTACACAGACGCTTCTGATATCCACCTTGTGTATCACTGAGGCTTCTCAAAGGTCATGGTTTGGCCGTCCAGAGGGGATGACGACCTTTCTTTCCCACACACTCTGAACACATCATCTTCTTTTATTCTTTATGACGAGTTGAAGACGTGTCTGAGTGGCACGGCAATTTGTCAGTCAATCCGAAAGTAGAGGGGGACCCCTCTGCATAATTTTACACCCAGTATCCAATGCACCCTTGAGCTGTGCATTGAACTGAGACAGCCAGGAAGTCTGTCAAGCCCAAGCCTCCTCCCAGCACCCCGACCTCTCCACTCCATCATGCTGCCAGACCTGCCAAGGAGAGCATGCCCAAAGAGGACAGCCTGTGGCCTCATTGCCCTAAATCTTTCTGAACCAGGGAAATCTTTTTCACCCATATGCAGCTGCCTCCTTAGCTCCTCCATCCCTGAGCTTCGCCAAGCCTGGCTGGACTATGGCTGTCCCCAGTACACCAGCTGTAATAGTAATCCTTTGTTCTCCTCTGGGCCTGCCCTGGAATCCATTCACCCGTCCAGCCATACATGAGTGGGAAGCCCGCTTCAAATCAGGTGTTGCAATGCCTCGGGACAAGGATGGAAGGTGGGCAGGTCCCCACCTCAGGGACGTCTGACGTATACTTGAACGGCCCTCTGTTTTCGTAGGTTGACTCGGGTGGCTACCTTCTACTCGAGTAGCCATTCCGGAGCCTGCTTCCTGTCCCCAGTGGGGACCCACTGCTCCCTCTCCTTCACTGTCCCCAGAATATCATCCCACACCTGTGTCACCTTCCCCGGAGTCCTCTTCTCTCTGCCTTTTTCTGTTAGACTAAACCACTCAGAGTCTTGCTCACCTGCAGACTCCAGCCCTGTGCACGGAGCGCCTGGCGCATAACAGACTCCAAGAAATGTTCGCACAGCTGTTGGAGAACAGTAAGTCGCAGCTAGAGTGGAGGTGAGGTGCTTTTCTCTGCATAAGCAGTGTCATCATTATCGATTAATTAATTATTGCTGCCATAGCAATCCTCAGCCTTGTTTGGGCGTTTATAACTGTTATTTCATTTTCCTAATAAGGCTACAAAGTAGGTAGAGTCTCCTGAGTTGGCTGAGGGTCGGGGAGGTTTAGCAACTCCTCCAAGGCCGCATGGCTGGAAGGAGACAGTCTGAGGCCATCAGCAACCTTTCCCAACCTCCACAGAGCAGTTTCTATATTTGCATTTCCCCCTTAACAGCCATCTCAGGGCTCCAGCTAGGAACCTTGGGCTGGTCTCCTTCTTGGTTGGCTTAAGAGCCCTTCCCTGAAGAACTCCTGTACCCCCTAGAACTAGCCACTTCGGGGAGTGACTTTGCCTGAGGCTGAATTATGGAAATCAGCTGTCAATTACCCCGGGTGGCTGTGTAAAAGAATTACCGCAACAGTCACGGAGAAAAGAAAACTTCGTTCTCACCACCTACCAGTAAAAGCTAATTCAGAATAACTCCATTTAACAGTTATTTTATGCTGAAATACCGGATACCTCGGGGAGTCTTTTAGGGATTTTATAGTCTCTTTATTTATAAATGATTCATGCTGCATTTTCAGAAAAACCTACAATTAGTGTGGGTAGCACAGAAGCTCCTTAGGGAAAGGTTTTTTTTAAAAAAAGAAGAAAAAGAAAAAGAAATAGAGAAAGAAAGCAGGAAAAGGAAAGGAAGAAAAAGAAAACGTGTGTGAGCTCCCGGCCCCTGGTCAGCCGCCTGCCTTTGTTTTTCCAGCGGCCTGCGGAGAGCTGAAGAAAGGAGGCAGGGGATATTTTCTCTAGCCTCTCACTGACACGTGCTCCTTTGACAGCGTTTGTACAGTTATCCCCGTCATCTTCTCAGCCCACGGGATTCTTCTAATGCACGTGGCACTTTGGCACATGCTCCCAGGCCTGCAGAAGTTTAAAGAGCTTAGAAGCACTCTGCTCCAAACCCCTTCTCAGCGGCATGGAAAAGAGCCTTGGGAGACAGTTGTGGTCTGGGCAGAGGGTCAGCCCTGGGGCCAAGAAGCCAGCAAAGAAGAGACTTTGTCTGGGTTCCAGATCTAGAACCATCCAAGAGAGAGCTTGCATCAGATGGATGCAAGGTCCTCTGTCCAGGGAGGCGGATCCTAGTGACGTGTGGGGCTTTCCCATTTCATCATCCATTGTATGGTCTTTTTGGACACTTTCTCTGCTCCATGTTTGAGACAGTTTCTGGATTCAGAAGGGCCCATTCTAGTGGGAAGATGAGAACAGAACACCCCGACAGTGGACAATGGGACAGAGGCTACACATGAGAAACTGAGCTAGCTCCACAGGGACCAAAGGATGCTGGAGTCAGGAGGAAGCTTCCCAGAGGAAGCGAAGCTGATGCAGAAATGGGGAGTGAACAGGATTCCCAAAGCTGGGACTGGAGCATGTGACCCACTCTACAGGGCAGAGCAAAGGAAGCCAGGCTGGATTGGGTCAACAACTTGGTTCAGATGCAGGACCTAGCCACGAGGCAGGAAAGTGGTGAGAGCTCCTGGGGGCATCCACAAACAACAATCATTTCATCAGGAAGGTTTACCAAGAGTGAGGGACTGGCCCAGCACACAGTCAATGATTCTCCCTGTGCATGGTGTGGGAGAGGAAGACCTGACCCTGATACGGAAAGAGAATTGGCTGGGTCACTGACAGCAGACCTCAGGATTTCTCCTGAGTATTTTGAACTGTGTGCTCATCACCATCGGCAGGACAGTTTCCTCATTCACCCATGTGTGATGCTGTGGGTGGCATTGGACAGGAGGTCAGGTGCCAGGTCTTTGGCTTAATAGGAAGTATAAAGCAGATCTCAGATTCACTGAAAAAAAATTTTTTTTAAAGCCGGGCACTCAGGAGGCAAAGGCAGGCAGATCTCTGAGTTCGAGGCTAGCCTGGTCTACAAAGTGAGTTCCAGGACAGCCAGAGCTGTAACACAGAGAAACTCTGTCTTGGAAAAAAAAAAAAATTTAAGAAGGAAGAAGGAGAAGAGGAGGAAGAAAAAGAAGAGGAAGGAGAAGAGGAGGAGGAAGGAGGAGGAGGAGAAAGGAGGAAGAAGAGAAGAAGAAGAATCATCATCATCCACACAATCAGCCTGCAGAATCTATACCCGAGGTCCATCTTCCCCACCCAGAAGCAGCTCATTGAGTCTCTCACAACCGCCCTTCAGGGACAACTGTGCAAAGTGAGTGCAGGGGAGGACCTTGGGTGTGGGGTCCCAATTCAAAATGAAGTGTGCTCCTCTCTTCTGACACTTTCTCCCTGGAATCTAAAGTCTGCTGCAATAGCATGATGAGGTACGACCCTGGAGAAGAGGTTGGGTCATGAGGCGGAGCCCTGCCCCTGCAGCTGTACTGGGACACAGTGAGAAGTCGCCATCTATGGCCTCACCAGGAACTAGAGATGCTGTTAGCTTGGCCTAGAACTGCATGTAGACCTTCCAGGGCCATGATATTTTGTCAGCACAATTCAGACACACTTCCTGCTGGCGCCTAAGGGCCAGTAGTGTGCTCCACTGGACTGACACTATACACACAAGGCAGATGTGGTCTTTGAGGAGCAGGTGTGGTCTGGGATGACAAGTGTGGCTTGAGGAGATGGATATGATCGTGGGCCATGGGTGTGGTCTTGGATGATAGGTGTGGTCTTGGGTCATGGGTGTGGTCTTGGGTCATGGGTGTGGTCTTGGGTCATGGGTGTGGCCTTGGGCTGGGTAATAAGATGTTGTCTTGAGTGATGGTGTGCTCTTATGTGATGGTGTGACCTCAAGTGACAGGTATGTGACCTTGGATGACATAAGCTGCATCTGGTCCACTGTGGAGGCATAATGCTGTTCTCTGGTCTCTCCCTGGTGACCTGGTAATTTGGGCAAGAAAGTGTCAGTACCTTGTGGCCCTTGTCCTTCATACAAAATGTACTCAAAATATGTCATATAAACAAAACCATAAGGCTTCTTGGGGAAAAGCAGAAAAAAAAACTTTTTGTGGCCTTGGGTCAGACAAATATTTGTTACCTACAACACCGAAAACATGATCCTTATAAGAAAAACAAACAAACAAACAAACAAACTACCGGGGTAAACTTTACCCAAACTGAGAATTTCTGTTGTTTAAAACTGCAGCTCAGAATTAAAAAGGAACCACAGAAAAGGAGGAAACACCTGCCAAGTACATGTCTGGTGAGGAACCCATGTTGAAAAATGGATGAAGAAATCTCACTTTTTTTTTCCTTTTCCCAAGAACATTCAAATCTTTTTCTTTTCCCTTTTCAGTACTATAGCAGGAGCCCAGGATCCTGCACATACATGCTGGAAAGTCCTCTACCATCAAGATACACCCCCAACCCTGAAATCTTAGTAATAAGAACACTGGAAACAAAAATTTGAAAAGAAATGAGAAAGTTAAAAAGAAATGAGAAACAGGGCATGATGGTGCATGCTTTTAAACCCAGCACTTGGGAGGCAGAAGCAGGAGGATCTCTGAGTTTGAGGCCAGCTTGGTCTACATAGTGAGCTCCAGAACAGCCAGAACTACATAGTGAGGCCCTATCTCAAAAAAGAAAAAAAAAGGAGAGGGGGTGAGGGGTGAGGTAGGGCTGTCTGAACAGACACCTCACCAGTGATATACAGATGACCAACAAGCATCTGCAGAGACCCCATGTGCTGTGTGAGCATGGACTGTGAATTTAAACAGCAAGACTGTACACTCCAACTCCAGCAGTAACCCAAACTCAGAGCATCCACACCACCAGACACCAGAGAGAGTGGAGATCACAGGGACCCATTCATAGTCACTGGGAAGCCAGCACACAGGAGTCACCAGGGAAGACAGGGTTGAGTGTTCATACACAACTGACGGTACTCAGAACCATATGCGTCCATGCTCTTTGGAATTTCCTCGAAGGAGCTGAAAATTTATGTCCACCCCAAATCCCATGTTGATAGCAGCTTTATTCATAACTGCCACAACTTGGGAGCCACCGAGACACCCTTAGTGAACGAGTAGGTAAATGAAATGTCGCACACTCGAACAATGGGCTATTATTCAGTGTTAAAGAGAAATGAGCCATCAAGCCAGGGAAGTCGTGGCAGAATTTTAAAACCATGTTGTTGAGTGAGGGAAGCCAATAGGAAAAGATTACATCTGTGGACACAAATCACGGTGCCTTTGCCTAAAACCCTTCAAATGTGCCTCAGAGGAAGTGAATCCCGATGTAAACCGTGGGCTCCAGATGAGAATGTGCAAGCAAAATTTCACAGACTGGAACCAATGAGCCCTTCTGGAAGGTGATATTAATAATGGAGGAGGTTGTGCCTATATAGAGGCAGAGGCCATGTAGAAAACCATCTCTATTTTCCACTCCGATGGACTACAAATCTAAACCTAATCGAATGGGGAAAGCCTACCTTAATAATTAGCAAAAGGCTTAAATCAACATCTCCCTCAAGAAATAAAAAGATGCCAAACAAACTCTATAAAAGTTGGCTGACAGCGTTAATCACTAGGGAAATGTAATTCAACACCACAAGAAGATGTCACCACATGTCTGGATGGTAAAAATTAAGCAGGGAAACGATAGTACCAAGTGTTGACAAGGGCTTAGACCAACTGGGACTTTCCTATATTGCTGGTGGGAATTTAAAATGGTGCCCCGGGTGCTGGAGACATGGCTGAGGTTTATGGCACTGGCTGCTCTTGCAAAGGATCTGGGTTCAGTTCCCAACACCCACATGGCAGTTCATGACCATCTGTAGTTCCAGGGGATCCAATGCCCTCTTCTGACCCCAGAGGGCACTGCACACACACATGGTGCATAGACATACATGTGGGCACACACTCACACATGTAATACGACATTAAAAAAATCATAAAATGGTATTCTGGAGAAAAGCAGGTGGGATCTTACTTTTCTTACAGTGTGAAGCATTTACAGCATTTACCTTATAACCCAGCTGGGCAATTGCTAAGTTTTTACCCAAGCAGACTGTAAACCTAGCTTTCTATGAATTCTATAGGGGAATGTTTACGCTGCTGATAACCACGAAGTGTCTCACCTGGGAAACAAACAAACCTCAAAATTTGTTACATTTATATACTGGAATATTAAATCATCAAAGAAATGGGAAAAAAACTAATATCCATAAGAACAGACATGAATGTCAAAGTCATTTAAGTCCAGCACAATGATTGCCAGCCAGCCAACGTTCTCACAGAGGCAGGACTATGGGGACAAGAGACTCACAAAACTAACCAGCAGGGACTGGCCGGGGGGCACACAGATTTGACCACAGGACATGGGAAGACGTTTTCCCACCACGAACTCTCTCCATATCTGTGCGGATATGGAGAGATATCCATATGTCATCACCCCTGGCACTGTCAGTCTCTATTGAGTATGGATTCCACCTCGACAATTATACTTTAACATTGAAAGAGGGAGGGGAATGAGGTCATTATAAAAGTTTGTGTTTCTTTCTTTTTTAAAAAATTCTTAAGAAGATGTAAAACATTGCTTTTGTGGAAAAACTCCTTTTGGAAAAGTAAATAAATAAAAAGAATTGAAGGGTTCTTTGAACATGAGGCCCTTTCATTCCCAATATTAGAATTCATATTGCCAGAAACGATAATATATGTAGAGATCAAAAACGCATCAGGATGATGTTGCACTTAATTTTTTATAAGGCGGTGAGGTCCCCGTGTTCATCTGGCACCTCTCTGCGCATGCAAAGTGACAGGTACGACGGGCACTATGCCGTGCTTAATTACGGGGGAGTGGAGCAGTCGCCGAAGCCAACTCTCTTCTCCTTGCTTTCAAAGTTTGTTCCCCAAACTTCTTTGTCAGAGAGCCGCACAGGGCTGAAGTTTCCTCCCTTCCGCCTCCATCCCGCCCCCCCAAATAAACTCACAATTCAGTCAATCAAGTGGGTGACATGGCAGCCAACACTGATTGCCTGGTTTCTTCCCTCCCAAATTGACAGAACCCGATGGTTATTTATTTATTTACTTACTAATAATTTATAGGCTGTCTCCTTCTGGAAAGAATGTGAGTGCTTTGCTGGATATCTTGGCATCGTCTCCAAAACACATAAGCATCTCAGGGAAGAAAACAACCACCGGAGAAGTGGCCTTTGGTTCCGTTCCAGGCTCTGCGGAGTCGTGGGGCCATGTTTAATGAGCCCATTACTGCAGAATATGAATAATGGAGTGTCCAACCTGGCTGCTGTGTTAAAGTGGGGTGTCAGGTAGGAAACCCCTCTGCAAGGATGTCTATGGCAGTACGGGGAGGGGAGCCCCTGGGTAATTGGCTCAGGGACTAGACAAAACTGGTGTTTTTGTGTCTAAAAGTCAATGAACTAAGAATTTAGCAGCCATTAAGTGATAGCTTTGAACCAAACACTTTACATGCTGCTCTTCTTCATTTAGCTAGTTATTGGGACTCCATAAATAAACAGAAAATTCTCAGAGAGGGTGTGTAACTTGCCTGTGATCACAGAGCTGAGAAGAATTCAAGTTCTGATGGCAATCCAGGTCTTTCTAAATCCAAAGCCTATGCTTCCCTGCCTTCCCTGTGCCTCTGAGATCTAGGCCCAGGCTACATGTCTAGCACTGTTTCTTTGTCATAGTCTGGGTTATCACTGTCACAGTGACAGCCTCGCTCAGTTGTAGACACTGTTCCATGAAACATTCACGCTGCCTCTTACCTGTGAGGATGAGTTCAGCTCTAAGTGACAGCAAATGCAGATTCAAACTGACTTCAACTGAGATGACCCCAGAGCAGGCTGGATCCAGGGACCAAGGGTCTTCCCAGTACTATCTGGGAGCAGGTATCCAAGAGCTTAGATTCAAGAGCCCTTTTCCCCATGATGCTTCTTCCTTAGATGGGTAGGAACCCTGGCAGGGATAAAGAAATGGACTCATCTCTGTAGGCATGAGACACCTTTCCTATTTACCCAGGTGTCACAGCCTCCAAACCTGCTGCCTGAGACCAGGCTGCCCCAACAGAAGGCGGCTCACATACTCATTCATAAGCCAGAGGGACTAAGGATGGTCAGTGTCCTCAAATCCATTTCTCTCCCACGGACCCTCCATGAAATATTTACTTCCTAGTTGCTCCCACAGCACACCCTGACAAAGGCATCTGAGCTCAGAATGTGAGGTCATAGTTCACTGACGGTATGGCAGGATCATGGGGACTGGTTAAAACCTCAAAGGGCCAAAGCCAGACCCTGGTGACCCGCTTCTTCCAACAAGGCTAAACCTTCCACAACCTTCGAAGACGGCACCACAAGATGGGGCCCAAGTGTTGAAACATGTGAGCTTGTGGGAGATATTTCACATCCAAAGCGCAGTGCCTAGGAAGAGAACTTTCTCGGCCTTTTCTTGGAATTCATAAGGGGTCCTACGACCAGCCTCTACTGTTAGAATATATCAGACGTGATGCACCTGCAGACTTGTTGGCAAGTGTCCTGCGTGATCAGCCACACTCTCACAGCATAACTGAACACAGAAGACTCCAGGTAGCCCTAGAAGTTGGCAACACCACAGGAAGGAGAGATCTCAGTCACCAAGTCACTTCATGACAGGCTATGGCATGTCTGGATGTCACCGATGTGTCAGATTAAGTCCTCAAATATTAGGACTATTTGTTACTGCAGCTGGCATGACCATTGTTTAGTAAACGACCATCATAGTTTCCTCATGCTAATGAGGATGAGAGCAGATCTCCTATGGCCAGGGGGACAGAGAGAAACTCTCAATAAAACAGCTTTCTAAACTCACATGAGTCCTTCAGGTGACCTTGGATAAGTCACTTTCAAACTAACTTCCAGTGGCCAGAGTGCTCCAGTGATATGTGACAATTTAATTGTCAACTTGACACAACCTAGAATCACCTGGGAAGAAGAGTCTCAATAAGAGACTTCCGGACCAGGCTAGACCAACCTGAGCACATCTGTGAGGGATCAATCTTTGATTGCCTTCGTTGATATGAGAAGATCCAGCCTGAAACCATTCCTTGGTTTGAGCACTGCTCTGCAGAAGAGTGGAGAAAGTTAGCTGAACACTAAACAGCATGCTCACATTTTTCTCAGCTCTTGACTGTGATGGATGGGACTGGCTGTTTGAAATTCCTGATGCCTTGACCCTCCTGTGGTGAGGGACTGTACACTACTGGAATTGGGAGCTGAAATAACTGTTCCTTTTGCATGCTTTCTGTCAGGTATTTTATAACAACAGAAATGTAACTAGAGCAGGGTTTATCTGCACATACTCGAGAGGTGACAGGAAGGAGTCGTTTCAGAGCAAAGCCCCAGCTTCCTCTCTTGAAACTCTATGCCAAGGAGCTCAGACTTTTGGACAGGAGACAACTATGCAGATTGCCCTCTCCCACAAGGTGACTTTGCACTCACAAAAATAATCACTGTAGTTTATTTGCTATGATTTCAACAAAACGTAATTTTCATATCTCTGATCGGGAAGCCAAATGTAACTCATTCATTGTGTCTACCTAGCTGTAGAATCCCTGCAACTTAAGCCAGGTACCTGAACCTGCTTGGATCCCCTAATTACTCAATCACATCCATTATACCAGGTTGGATCCGTGTTCATAGTCTTTGTTATTAATGATGCCATTGTAATATTAATTCACTATGCAGTAGCCTTCTTCCGCTAAAGAGGGAGAGCTCTGTAGGGGTGTTCCTACTGATTAGAAGCTGTGTAGATACCAGCAACTACACAGCAATATGGAGGTAAATGTTTTTGAAATAACTCATCCTACTAAGTGCCAGGCTATGGTTAGCACCCATTATTTCTTTAGTCTTATCCAGGATCCTGCCTTAAAGAAGAAGCCAAGTAACTTGCTGATTAGCTGTCTGCCTATGACAAAATACCTGAGGCCAGCAACATATAAGGAGGAAAAATTCATCTGAGCTTGTGATTTCAAAAGTGTCAATGTGTGGTTGGCCTGAACTCCATACAACCTAGCTCAAAACAACAACAACAATGTTTAGATGATATGGAGAACAGGATAGAATTTTCTCCAAAAAATCAAATACAGAACTACTGTGTGATATTAGCCATCTCATTTCCGAGATAAATCCAACGAATTGAAGTCAAGACTTCTAAGAGGTGCCTGTCTGCCGTGGGCATTGCACTGCTATTCAAAACAGCCATCTGAACAACTTTAATGCCCTTGGGCAGATGAAAGGAGAAAGACAATGTGGTATGCACATCCCGGAGAGTATTACTCAGCCTGTAAAAAGGAGGAGACCCTGCCAGTTACCAAGGTGTAGATGAGCCTGGGGTCCATGGTGCTACATGACTAAGCCCATCACTAAAGTACAAACACTTCATGGGCATCATAAATGAGTATCTAAAAAAGCCAAAGTCACAAATGCAAAATATAGAATAGTGACTGCTCTGGGAAGGGGAGGGGAAAGAGAGGGCTGCTAATCAGCAGGGGCAAAGTTCTGCAAGATGGGTGAGTCCTAGGGGCCTGCTCAGCAGCATTGTGTGCAGAGAACAATGCTGTGCAATTCACTGAAAATTAAGTTTCTATTTTTTAACCTACGCTTCTAAATTATAAACTCTTTATTCTTAGAACCGAACTCATTACCAACACAAGCGTCGCTCTGAGCTGTCATTTGTGCGTCATACTCCTTCTTCTACGTTTCAAAACTCTGCTAAACAATGAGCTCTGGGTTGCAAAAGAGGATTGATTTTTTTTTTTTTTTTTGCATCTGTCTTTCATTCTTTTACCTATCAGTGGAACAAAGATGCACACAGATGCTAAAGCACCCTCTCAGGAAAATAGAATTCACACACACAAAAAAAAAATTTAACTGGCAGGGAGTTGTGGCACACGCTTGTAATCCTACCACTTAGGCGGAGGCAGGGGGATCCAGGCCAGTCTGGGGTATATAGTAAGACCTTGTTGGGAACAAAGCAAAGGAAGAGGGAGGGAGAGAGGGAGGGAGGGAGGGAGGGAGGGAGGAAGGCATCTAACAGCACCTCTATTTACTGGACCTCAAGGCATGTAAAAGCCAAAGCAAAAACAGGTAACTTGCAGCTGGAAGCAAGGAAGAAGAAAAGTCCAGTTACAGTGTTATTTTACATCATTGGTCCCCACAAATGCGACTTTCAAACTCTGTTCCGGTTCTCCAAGGCCAGACCACTCACAACCACACCTCCTGCATCTGAGAGGTCTCTGCATGCCTCAGCTGACCAAGCAGCCCGGTGAACAGTGGGATCCTGGGGAGCTCACAGTGTGAAACCTCGGCAAGCTGCAGATAGAAATACATGGGGACACTGTAGCTGGATTGCTGTCACCCTTCCGGCTTCTGAGTTCTAGAACGATGAAGCACGGTGTGGTATAAGGCAGTGTGTGGCATCAATGAGACAGGAGCCCATGCAGAAGATGCATTATCATCAAGCAAGTCGGAGATGCAGGGGAGTGCTCCCTCCTGCCCACATGCTGGGCAGAGGTCTATAGGACCATAAC